>NW_027139957.1:0-74811 GCF_035084215.1 Heptranchias perlo | reverse complement strand
TCTCTCCCCCCAGTGTTTCTCTCCCTCTCCCCTCCCTCTCCCCCCAGTGTTTCTCTCTCTCTCTCTCTCCCCATCTCTCTCCCCCCAGTGTTTCTCTCTCTCCCTCTCCCCCAGTGTTTCTCTCTCTCTCCCCCCAGTGTTTCTCCCTCTCTACCCCCAGTGTTTCTCTCTCTCTCTCCCCCCAGTGTTTCTCTCTCTCTCTCCCCCCAGTGTTTCTCTCTCTCTCCCCCCAGTGTTTCTCTCTCTCCCCCCAGTGTTTCTCTCTCTCTCTCCCCCCCCAGTGTTTCTCTCTCTCTCCCCCCAGTGTTTCTCTCTCTCTCTCCCCCCAGTGTTTCTCTCTCTCTCTCCCCCCAGTGTTTCTCTCTCTCTCTCCCCCCACTGTTTCTCTCTCTCTCCCCCCATTGTTTCTCTCTCTCTCCCCACAGTGTTTCTCTCTCTCTCTCTCCCCCCAGTGTTTCTCTCTCTCTCTCCCCCCAGCTTCTCTCTCTCTCTCCCCCCAGTTTCTCTCTCTCTCTCCCCCCCAAGTGTTTCTCTCTCTCTCTCTCCCCCTCTCTCTACCCCCAGTGTTTCTCTCTCTCTCTCCCCCTCTCTCTCCCCGCAGTGTTTCTCTCTCTCTCTCCACCACTCTCTCCCCCCAGTGTTTCTCTCTCTCTCTCTCTCCCTCTCTCTCCCCCCAGTGTTTCTCTCTCTCCCCCTCTCTCTCACCGCAGTGTTTCTCTCTCTCTCCCCCTGTCTCTCCCCCCAGTGTTTCTCTCTCTCTCCCCCTCTCTCGCCCCCCAGTGTTGCGCTCTCTTTCTCTCTCTCCCATAAGTGTTTCCCTCTGTCTCTCTCTCTCCGCCCAGTGTTTGTCTCTCTCACTCTCCCCCCATTGATTCTCTCTCTCTCTCCCCCCAGTGTTTCTCCCTCTCTCTCCCCCCAGTGTTTCTCCCTCACTCTCTCTCTCTCTCCCCCTGTGTTTCTCTCTCTCTCTCTCCCCAGTGTTTCTCGCTCTATCTCCCCCCAGTGTTTCTCTCCCTCTCTCCCTCCAGTGTTTCTCTCTCTCTCTCCCCCAGTGTTTCTCTCTCTCTCTCCCCCCAGTGTTTTTCTCTCTCTCTCTCCCCCCAGTGTTTCTCTCTCTCTCTCCCCCCAGTGTTTCTCTCTATCTCTCCCCCGAGTGTTTCTCTCTCTCTCCCCCCAGTGTTTCTCTCTCTCCCCCTGCCTCTCCCCCCAGTGTTTCTCTCTCTCTCTCTCTCCCCCTCTTTCTCCCCCCAGTGTTTCTCTCTCTCCCTCTCCCCCAGTGTTTCTCTCTCTCTCTCCCCCCAGTGTTTCTCTCTCTCTCTCCCCCCAGTGTTTCTCTCTCTCTCTCCCCCCAGTGTTTCTCTCTCTCTCTCCCCCGAGTGTTTCTCTCTCTCTCCCCCCAGTGTTTCTCTCTCTCTCCCCCTGCCTCTCCCCCCAGTTTTTCTCTCTCTCTCTCTCTCCCACTCTTTCTCCCCCCAGTGTTTCTCTCTCTCCCTCTCCCCCAGTGTTTCTCTCTCTCTCTCCCCCCAGTGTTTCTCCCTCTCTACCCCCAGTGTTTCTCTCTCTCTCTCCCCCCAGTGTTTCTCTCTCTCTCTCCCCCCAGTGTTTCTCTCTCTCTCCCCCCAGTGTTTCTCTCTCTCACTCCCCACAGTGTTTCTCTCTCTCTCTCCCCCCAGTGTTTCTCTTTCTCTCCCCCCCCCAGCTTTTCTCTCTCTCTCTCCCCAGTGTTTCTCTCTCTCTCTCCCCCCAGTGTTTCTTTCTCTCTCTCCCCCCCCCAGTGTTTCTCTCTCTCTCTCCCCCCAGTGTTTCTCTCTCTCTCTCCCCCCAGTGTTTCTCTCTCTCTCTCCCCCCAGTGTTTCTCTCTCTCTCCCCCAGTGTTTCTCTCTCTCACTCCCCACAGTGTTTCTCTCTCTCTCTCCCCCCAGTGTTTCTCTTTCTCTCCCCCCCAGCTTTTCTCTCTCTCTCTCCCCCCAGTTTTTCTCTCTCTCTCTCTCCCCAGTGTTTCTCTCTCTCTCTCCCCCAGTGTTTCTCTCTCTCTCTCCCCCCAGTGTTTCTCTCTCTCTCTCCCCCCAGTGTTTTTCTCTCTCTCTCCCCCCAGTGTTTCTCCCTCTCTCCCCCTCTCTCTCCCCCCAGTGTTTCTCTCTCTCTCTCTCTCTCCCCCAGTGTTTCTCTCTCTCTCTCTCTCCCCAGTGTTTCTCTCTCTCTCTCTCCCCCCAGTTTTTCTCTCTCTCTCTCCCCCCAGTATTTCTCTCTCTCTCTCCCCCCAGTGTTTCTCTCTCTCTATCCCCCCAGTGTTTCTCTCTCCCTCTCCCCCCAGTGTTTCACTCTCTCTCTCCCCCCAGTGTTTCTCTCTCTCTCGCCCCCCAGTGTTTCTCCCTCTCTCCCCCCAGTGTTTCTCTCTCTCACTCCCCCCAGTTTTTCTCTCTCTCTCCCCTCAGTGTTTCTCTCTCTCTCTCCCCCAACTGATTCTCTCTCTCTCCCCCGAGTGTTTCTCTCTCTCTCTCCCCCGAGTGTTTCTCTCTCTCTCCCCCCAGTGTTTCTCTCTCTCAACCCCCTGTGTTTCCCTCTCTCTCTCCCCCCAGTGTTTCTCTCTCTCTCTCCCCCTGCAGTGTTTCCCTCTCTCTCTCTCCCCAGTGTTTCCCTCTTTCTGTCTCCCCCAGTGTTTCTCTCTCTATCTCCCCCCAGAATTTCTCTCTCCCCCAGTCCTTCTCTCGCTCTCTCTCTCTCCCCCACCCCAGTTTTTCTCTCTCTCTCTCTCCGCCCAGTGTTTATCTCTCTCCCCCCAGTGATTCTCTCACTCTCTCTCTACCCAGTCTTTCTCTCATTCTCTCCCCCCAGTGTTTCTCTCTCACTCTCTCTCCCCCCAGTGTTTCTCTCTCTCTCCCGCAGTGTTTCTCTGTCTCACGCAGTGTTTCTCTCTCACTCACGCACTGTTTCTCTCTCTCTACCCCCAGTGTTTCTCTCACTCTCTCTCCCCCCAGTGTCTCTCTCTCTCTCTCTCTCTCCCACCAGTGTTGCTCTCTCTCTCCACCAGTGTTGCTCTCTCTCTCCCACAGTCTTGGTCTCTCTCTCCCCCAGTGTTGCTCTCTCTCCGCCAGTGTTTCTCTCTTTCTCTCCCCCCGAGTGTTTCTCTCTCTCTCCCCCCGAGTGTTTCTCTCTTTCTGACCCCCCCCCCATTGATTCTCTCTCTCCCCCCAGTTTCTCTCTCTCTCTCTCCCCCCGCAGTGTTTCTCTCTCTCTCTCCCGCAGTGCTTCTCTCTCTCACGCAGTGTTTCTCTCTCTCACGCAGTGTTTCTCTCTCTCTCTCCCCCCAGTGATTCTCTCCCTCTCTCTCTCCACCCAGTCTTTCTCTCATTCTCTCCCCCCAGTGTTTCTCTCTCACTCTCTCTCCCCCCAGTGTTTCTCTCTCTCTCCCGCAGTGTTTCTCTGTCTCACGCAGTGTTTCTCTCTCACTCACGCAGTGTTTCTCTCTTTCTCCCCCCAGTGTTTCTCTCACTCTCTCTCCCACCAGTGTTGCTCTCTCTCTCCCACAGTTTTGCTCCCTCTCTCCCCCAGTGTTGCTCTCTCTCCGCCAGTGTTTCTCTCTTTCTCTCCCACCGAGTGTTTCTCTCTCTCTCCCCCCCAGTGTTTTTTTCTCTCTCTCTCTCTCTCCACCCCTAGTGTTTCTCTCTTTCTGACCCCCCCCCCCCCATTGATTCTCTCTCTCCCCCCAGTTTCTCTCTCTCTCTCCGCCCAGTGTTTATCTCTCTCCCCGCAGTTATTCTCTCCCTCTCTCTCTACCCAGTCTTTCTCTCTTTCTCTCCCCCCAGTGTTTCTCTCTCACTCTCTCTCCCCCCAGTGTTTCTCTCTCTCACCCCCAAGTGTTTCTCTCTCTCTCTCCCGCAGTGTTTCTCTCTCTCACGCAGTGTTTCTCTCTCTCACGCACTGTTTCTCTCTCTCTCTCCCCCCAGTGTTGCTCTCTCTCTCCACCAGTGATGCTCTCTCTCTCCCCCAGTGTTGCTCTCTCCCCCAGTGTTGCTCTCTCTCCCCCAGTGTTTCTCTCTTTCTCTCCCCCCGAGTGTTTCTCTCTCTCTCCCCCCGAGTGTTTCTCTCTCTCTCCCCCCGAGTGTTTCTCTCTCTCTCCCCCCCAGTGTTTTTCTCTCTCTCTCTACCCCTAGTGTTTCTCTGTCTCTTACCCCCCCATTGATTCTCTATCTCTCCCTCCAGTGTTTCTCTCTCTCTCTCCCCCCCGAGTGTTTCTCTCTCTCTCCCCCCCGCCCCGAGTGTTTCTCTCTCTCTCTCCCTCCAGTGTTTCTCTCTCTCTCTCTCCCCCCATTGTTTCTTTCTCTCCCACCCCCAGTATTTCTCTCTCGCTCTCTCTCTCTCCCCCCAGTGTTTCTCTCGCTCTCTCCCCTGTGTTTCTCTCTCTCACGCAATGTTTCTCTCTCTCTCTCCCCCCAGTGTTTCTCTCTCTCACCCCCATGTGTTTCTCTCTCTCTCTCCCGCAGTGTTTTTCTCTCTCTCACGCAGTGTTTCTCTCTCTCACGCAGTGTTTCTCCCGCTCTCCCCCCAGTGTTTCTCTCACTCTCTCTCCCTCCAGTGTTTCTCTCTCTCTCTCTCTCCCGCCAGTGTTGCTCTCTCTCTCCACCAGTGATGCTCTCTCTCTCCCCCAGTGTTGCTCTCTCTCTCCCCCAGTGTTGCTCTCTCTCCCCCAGTGTTTCTCTCTCTCTCTCCCCCCGAGTGTTTCTCTCACTCTCCCCCCGAGTGTTTCTCTCACTCTCCCCCCGAGTGTTTCTCTCTCTCTCCCCCCCGAGTGTTTCTCTCTCTCTCTCCCTCCAGTGTTTCTCTCTCTCTCTCTCTCTCCCCCGCAGTGTTTCTCTCTCTCTCTCCCCCCAGTGTTTCTTTCTCTCTCCCCCCAGTGTTTCTCTCTCTCCCACCCCCAGTATTTCTCTCTCGCTCTCTCTCTCCCCCCTGTGTTTCTCTCTCTCACGCAATGTTTCACTCTCTCTCTCCCCCCAGTGTTTCGCTCTCACTCTCTCTCCCCCCAGTGTTTCTCTCTCTCTCCCCCCCGAGTGTTTCTCTCTCTCTCTCCCTCCAGTGTTTCTCTCTCTCTCTCTCTCCCCCGCAGTGTTGCTCTCTCTCTCTCCCCCAGTGTTTCTTTCTCTCTCCCCCCAGTGTTTCTCTCTCTCCCCCCCCCAGTATTTCTCTCTCTCTCTCCCCCCAGTTTTTCTCTCGCTCTCTCCCCTGTGTTTCTCTCTCTCACGCAATGTTTCTCTCTCACTCTCTCTCCCCCCAGTGTTTCTCTCTCCCTCTCCCCCACTGTTTCTCTCTCTCTCCCCCCAGTGTTTCGCTCTCTCTCCCGCAGTGTTTCTCTCTCTCACGCAGTTTTTCTCTCTCATTCACGCAGTGTTTCTCTCTCTCTGTCCCCCCAGTGTTTCTCTCACTCTCTCTCTCCCCAGTGTTTCTCTCTCTCTCTCTCTCCCCCCAGTGTTGCTCTCTCTCTCCCCCAGTGTTGCTCTCTCTCTCCCCCAGTTTTGCTCTCTCTCTCCCCCAGTGTTGCTCTCTCTCCGCCAGTGTTTCCCTCTTTCTCTCCCCCCGAGTGTTTCTCTCTCTCTCCCCCCCGAGTGTTTCTCTCTCTCTCCCCCCGAGTGTTTCTCTCTCTCTCCCCCCAGTGTTTCTCTCTCTATCTCCCCCCAGTATTTCTCTCTCCCCCAGTCCTTCTCTCGCTCTCTCGCTCTCCCCCAACCCCCAGTTTTTCTCTCTCTCTCTCTCCGCCCACTGTTTATCTCTCTCCCCACAGTGATTCTCTCCCTCTCTCTCTCTACCCAGTCTTTCTCTCTCTCACCCCCAAGTTTTTCTCTCTCTCTCTCCCGCAGTGTTTCTCTCTCTCACGCAGTGTTTCTCTCTCTCTCTCTCTCTCCCCCCAGTGTCTCTCTCTCTCTCTCTCTCTCTCCCCGCAGTGTTTCTCTCTCTCTCTCTCTCTCCCCAGTGTTTCTCTCTCTCTCTCCCCCCCCCCAGTGTTTCTCTCTCTCTCTCCCCCCAGTGTTTCTCTCTCTCTCTCCCCCCCAGGTTTTCTCTCTCTCTCTCCCCCCAGTGTTTCTCTCTCTCTCTCCCCCCAGTGTTTCTCTCTCTCTCTCCCCCCAGTGTTTCACTCTCTCTCTCCCCCCAGTGTTTCTCCCTCTCTCGCCCCCCAGTGTTTCTCTCTCTCTCCCCCCAGTGTTTAACTCTCTCACTCCCCCCAGTGTTTCTCTCTCTCTCCCCTCATTGTTTCTCTCTCTCTCTCCCCCCACTGTTTCTCTCTCTCTCCCCCCAGTGTTTCTCTCTCTCTCCCCCCCAGTGTTTATCTCTCTCTCTCGCCCCAGTGTCTCTCTCTCTCTCCCCGCCCCCAGTGTTTCTCTCTCTCTCTCCCCCCAGTGTTTCTCTCTCTCTCTCCCCCCAGTGTTTCTCTCTCTCGCTCCCCCCAGTGTTTCTCTCGCTCGCTCCCCCCAGTGATTCTCTCTCTCTCTCCCCCAGTGTTTCTCTCTCTCTCCCCCCAGTGTTTCTCTCTCTCTCCCCCAGTGTTTCTCTCTCTCTCTCACCTTGTGTTTCTCTCTCTCTCCCCCCAGTGTTTCTCTCTCTCTCCCCCCAGTGATTCCCTCTGTCTCCCCCTAGTTTTTCTGTCTCTCCCCCCAGTGTTTCTCTCTCTCTCTCTCACCCCACATTGTTTCTCTCTCTCTCTCTCTCCCCCCCCAATTGTTTCTCTCTCTCTCCCCCCACTGTTTCCCTCTCTCTCCCCCCAGTCCCTCTCTCTCTCCCCCCAGTGTTTCTCTCTCTCTCCCCCCCCCCCAGTGTTTCTCTCTCTCTCTCCCCCCAGTGTTTCTCTCTCTCTCTCCCCCCCAGGTTTTCTCTCTCTCTCTCCCCCCAGTGTTTCTCTCTCTCTCTCCCCCCAGTGTTTCTCTCTCTCTCTCCCCCCAGTGTTTCACTCTCTCTCTCCCCCCAGTGTTTCTCTCTCTCTCGCCCCCCAGTGTTTCTCTCTCTCTCCCCCCAGTGTTTAACTCTCTCACTCCCCCCAGTGTTTCTCTCTCTCTCCCCTCATTGTTTCTCTCTCTCTCTCCCCCCACTGTTTCTCTCTCTCTCCCCCCAGTGTTTCTCTCTCTCTCTCCCCTGTGTTTCTCTCTCTCTCTCGCCCCAGTGTCTCTCTCTCTCTCCCCGCCCCCAGTGTTTCTCTCTCTCTCTCCCCCCAGTGTTTCTCTCTCTCTCTCCCCTCAGTGTTTCTCTCTCTCGCTCCCCCCAGTGTTTCTCTCGCTCGCTCCCCCCAGTGATTCTCTCTCTCTCTCCCCCAGTGTTTCTCTCTCTCTCCCCCCCAGTGTTTCTCTCTCTCTCCCCCAGTGTTTCTCTCTCTCTCTCTCTCAACTTGTGTTTCTCTCTCTCTCCCCCCAGTGTTTCTCTCTCTCTCCCCCCAGTGATTCCCTCTGTCTCTCCCCCCAGTGTTTCTCTCTCTCTCACCCCACATTGTTTCTCTCTCTCTCTCTCTCTCCCCCCCCAATTGTTTCTCTCTCTCTCCCCCCACTGTTTCCCTCTCTCTCCCCCCAGTCCCTCTCTCTCTCCCCCCAGTGTTTCTCTCTCTCTCTCCCCCCGCAGTGTTTCCCTCTCACTCTCTCCCCCCAGTGTTTCCCTCTTTCTGTCTCCCCCAGTGTTTCTCTCTCTATCTCCCCCCAGTATTCTCTCTCCCCCAGTCCTTCTCTCGCTCTCTCTCTCTCCCCCACCCCAGTTTTTTTCTCTCTCTCTCTCCGCCCAGTGTTTATCTCTCTCCCCCCACTGATTCTCTCCCTCTCTCTCTCTACCCAGTCTTTCTCTCTTTCTCTCCCCCCATTGTTTCTCTCTCACTCTCTCTCCCCCCAGTGTTTCTCTCTCTCTCTCCCCCCAGTGTTTCTCTCACTCTCTCTCCCCCCAGTGTTTCTCTCTCTCTCTCTCCCCCCCCCCCCATTGTTGCTCTCTCTCTCCACCAGGTTGCTCTCTCTCCCCCAGTGTTTCTCTCTTTCTCTCCCCCCGAGTGTTTCTCTCTCCCCCCGAGTGTTTCTCTCTCTCTCCCCCAGTGTTTTTCTCTCTCTCTCTCTCTCTACCCCTAGTGTTTCTCTCTCTCTTACACCCCCCCCCCATTGATTCTCTCTCTCCCCCCAGTTTTTCTCTCTCTCTCACCCCCGCAGTGTTTCCCTCTCTCTCTCCCCCCAGTGTTTCCCTCTTTCTCTCTCCACCAGTCCTTCTCTCGCTCTCTCGCTCTCCCCACCCCCAGTTTTTGTCTCTCTCTCTCTCCGCCCAGTGTTTATCTCTCTCCCCCCACTGATTCTCTCCCTCTCTCTCTCTACCCAGTCTTTCTCTCTTTCTCTCCCCCCAGTGTTTCTCTCTCACTCTCTCTCCCCCCAGTGTTTCTCTCTCTCACCCCCAAGTGTTTCTCTCTCTCTCTCCCGCAGTGTTTCTCTCTCTCACGCAGTGTTTCTCACTCTCACGCAGTGTTGCTCTCTCTCTCTCCCCCCAGTGTTTCTCTCACTCTCTCTCCCTCCAGTGTTTCTCTCTCTCTCTCTCTCCACCAGTGTTGCTCTCTCTCTCCCCCAGTGTTGCTCTCTCTCTCTCCCAGTGTTGCTCTCTCTCTCCCAGTGTTTCTCTCTTTCTCTCCCCCCGAGTGTTTCTCTCTCTCTCCCCCCCAGTGTTTTTTTCTCTCTCTCTACCCCTAGTGTTTCTCTGTCTCTTTCCACCCCCCATTGATTCTCAATCTCTCCCTCCAGTGTTTCTCTCTCTCTCTCCCCCCCGAGTGTTTCTCTCTCTCTCTCTCCCCTGCCCCGAGTGTTTCACTCTCTCTCTCCCTCCAGTGTTTCTCTCTCTCTCTCTCTCCCCCGCAGTGTTTCTCTCTCTCTCTCTCCCCCCAGTGTTTCTCTCTCTCTCCCCCAGTGTTTCTCTCTCTCTCCCCCCCAGTGTTTTTCTCTCTCTCCCCCAGTGATTCTCTCTCACTTACCCCCCCCCCATTGATACTCTCTCTCTCCCCCCAGTGTTTCTCTCTCTCTCTCCCCCCAGTATTTCTCTCTCCCCCAGTCCTTCTCTCGCTCTCTCTCTCTCCCCCCCCCCCCAGTTTTTCTCTCTCTCTCTCTCCGCCCAGTGTTTATCTCTCTCCCCCCACTAATTCTCTCCCTCTCTCTCTCTACCCAGTCTTTCTCTCTTTCTCTCCCCCCAGTGTTTCTCTCTCACTCTCTCTCCCCCCAGTGTTTCTCTCTCTCACCCCCAAGTGTTTCTCTCTCTCTCTCTCCCGCAGTGTTTCTCTCTCTCACGCAGTGTTTCTCTCTCTCACACAGTGTTTCTCTCTCTCTCTCCCCCCAGTGTTTCTCTCACTCTCTCTCCCCCAGTGTTTCTCTCTCTCTCTCTCCGCCCAGTGTTGCTCTCCCTCTCCACCAGTGTTGCTCTCTCTCTCCCCCAGTGTTGCTCTCTCTCTCCCCCAGTGTTGCTCTCTCTCCCCCAGTGTTTCTCTCTTTCTCTCACCCCGAGTGTTTCTCTCTCTCTCCCCCCGAGTGTTTCTCTCTCTCTACCCCCAGTGTTTTTTCTCTCTCTCTCTCTCGACCCCGAGTGTTTCTCTGTCTCTTCACGCCCCCCATTGATTCTCTATCTCTCCCTCCAGTGTTTCTCTCTCTCTCTCCCCCCCGAGTGTTTCTCTCTCTCTCCCCCCCCCGCCCCGAGTGTTTCTCTCTCTCTCTCCCTCCAGTGTTTCTCTCTCTCCCCCCCAGTGTTTCTCTTTCTCTCTCCCCCCAGTGTTTCTCTCTCCCCCCCCCCAGTATTTCTCTCTCGCTCTCTCTCCCTCCCCCCAGAGTTTCTCTCGCTCTCTCCCCTGTGTTTCTCTCTCTCACGCAGTGTTTCTCTCTCTCTTTCTTCCCAGTGTTTCTCTCTCACTCTCTCTCTCCCCCCAGTGTTTCTCTCTCCCTCTCCCCCACTGTTTCTCTCTCTCTCTCCCCCAGTGTTTCTCTCTCTCCCCCCAGTGTTTCTCTCTCTCTCTCCCCCAGTGTTTTTCTCTCTCTACCCCAGTGTTTCTCTCTCTCTCCCCCAGTGTTTCTCTCTCTCTACCCCAGTGTTTCTCTCTCTCCCCCCAGTGTTTCTCTCTTTCTCTCCGAGTGTTTCTCTCTCTCTCTCCCCCAGTGTTTCACTCTTTCTCTCTCTCCCCATAGTGTTTCTCTGTCTCTCTCTCTCCCCCCAGTGTTTTCTCTCTCTCTCTCTCTCTCTCTCTCTCTCTCCCCCAGTGTTTTTCTCTCTCTCTCTCCCCCCAGTGTTTCTCTCCCTCTCTCCCCCCAGTGTTTCTCTCTCTCTCCCCCCCCCCTGTGTTTCTCTCTCTCTCTCCCCCCATTGTTTCTCTCTCTCTCCCCCTGCCTCTCCCCCCAGTGTTTCTCTCTCTCTCTCTCTCCCCCTCTCTCTCCCCCCAGTGTTTCTCTCCCTCCCTCTCCCCCAGTGTTTCTCTCTCTCTCTCCCCCCAGTGTTTCTCCCTCTCTACCCCCAGTGTTTCTCTCTCTCTCTCCCCCCAGTGTTTCTCTCTCTCTCTCCCCCGAGTGTTTCTCTCTATCTCTCCCCCCAGTGTTTCTCTCTCTCCCCCCAGTGTTTCTCTCTCTCTCTCCCCCCCAGTGTTTCTCTCTCTCTCTCCCCCCAGTGTTTCTCTCTCTCTCTCCCCCCAGTGTTTCTCTCTCTCTCTCCCCCCAGTGTTTCTCTCTCCCTCTCCCCCACTGTTTCTCTCTCTCTCTCCCCCAGTGTTTCTCTCTCTCCCCCCAGTGTTTCTCTCTCTCTCCCCCAGTGTTTTTCTCTCTCTACCCCAGTGTTTCTCTCTCTCTCCCCCAGTGTTTCTCTCTCTCTACCCCAGTGTTTCTCTCTCTCCCCCCAGTGTTTCTCTCTTTCTCTCCTAGTGTTTCTCTCTCTCTCTCCCCCAGTGTTTCACTCTTTCTCTCTCTCCCCATAGTGTTTCTCTGTCTCTCTCTCTCCCCCCAGTGTTTCTCTCACTCTCTCTCCCCCAGTGTTTCTCTCTCTCTCTCTCCGCCCAGTGTTGCTCTCCCTCTCCACCAGTGTTGCTCTCTCTCTCCCCCAGTGTTGCTCTCTCTCTCCCCCAGTGTTGCTCTCTCTCCCCCAGTGTTTCTCTCTTTCTCTCACCCCGAGTGTTTCTCTCTCTCTCCCCCCGAGTGTTTCTCTCTCTCTACCCCCAGTGTTTTTTCTCTCTCTCTCTCTCTACCCCGAGTGTTTCTCTGTCTCTTCACGCCCCCCATTGATTCTCTATCTCTCCCTCCAGTGTTTCTCTCTCTCTCTCCCCCCCGAGTGTTTCTCTCTCTCTCCCCCCCCCGCCCCGAGTGTTTCTCTCTCTCTCTCCCTCCAGTGTTTCTCTCTCTCCCCCCCAGTGTTTCTCTCTCTCTCTCCCCCCAGTGTTTCTTTCTCTCTCCCCCCAGTGTTTCTCTCTCCCCCCCCCCAGTATTTCTCTCTCGCTCTCTCTCCCTCCCCCCAGAGTTTCTCTCGCTCTCTCCCCTGTGTTTCTCTCTCTCACGCAGTGTTTCTCTCTCTCTTTCTTCCCAGTGTTTCTCTCTCACTCTCTCTCTCCCCCCAGTGTTTCTCTCTCCCTCTCCCCCACTGTTTCTCTCTCTCTCTCCCCCAGTGTTTCTCTCTCTCCCCCCAGTGTTTCTCTCTCTCTCCCCCAGTGTTTTTCTCTCTCTACCCCAGTGTTTCTCTCTCTCTCCCCCAGTGTTTCTCTCTCTCTACCCCAGTGTTTCTCTCTCTCCCCCCAGTGTTTCTCTCTTTCTCTCCTAGTGTTTCTCTCTCTCTCTCCCCCAGTGTTTCACTCTTTCTCTCTCTCCCCATAGTGTTTCTCTGTCTCTCTCTCTCCCCCCAGTGTTTTCTCTCTCTCTCTCTCTCTCTCTCTCTCTCTCCCCCAGTGTTTCTCTCTCTCTCTCTCCCCCCAGTGTTTCTCTCCCTCTCTCCCCCCAGTGTTTCTCTCTCTCTCTCTCCCCCCAGTGTTTCTCTCTCTCTCTCCCCCCAGTGTTTCTCTCTCTCTCCCCCCCCCCTGTGTTTCTCTCTCTCTCTCCCCCCAGTGTTTCTCTCTCTCTCCCCCTGCCTCTCCCCCCAGTGTTTCTCTCTCTCTCTCTCTCCCCCTCTCTCTCCCCCCAGTGTTTCTCTCCCTCCCTCTCCCCCAGTGTTTCTCTCTCTCTCTCCCCCCACTGTTTCTCCCTCTCTACCCCCAGTGTTTCTCTCTCTCTCTCCCCCCAGTGTTTCTCTCTCTCTCTCCCCCGAGTGTTTCTCTCTATCTCTCCCCCCAGTGTTTCTCTCTCTCCCCCCAGTGTTTCTCTCTCTCTCTCCCCCCCAGTGTTTCTCTCTCTCTCTCCCCCCAGTGTTTCTCTCTCTCTCTCCCCCCAGTGTTTCTCTCTCTCTCTCCCCCCAGTGTTTCTCTCTCACTCTCCCCCCAGTGTTTCTCTCTCTCTCCCCCCAGTGTTTCTCTCTCTCTCTCCCCACAGTGTTTCTCTCTCTCTCTCCCCCCAGTGTTTGTCTCTCTCTCTCCCCCCAGCTTTTCTCTCTCTCTCTCCCCCCAGTTTTTCTCTCTCTCTCTCCCCCCAGTGTTTATCTCTCTCTCACACTCTCTCTCCCCGCATTGTTTCTCTCTCTCTCTCCCCCACTCTCTCCCCCAGTGTTTCTCTCTCTCTCTCTCTCCCCCTCTCTCTCCCCCCAGTGTTTCTTTCTCTCTCCCCCTCTCTCTCCCCGCAGTGTTTCTCTCTCTCTCTCCACCACTCTCTCCCCCCAAAGTTTCTCTCTCTCCCCCTCTCTCTCACCCCAGTGTTTCTCTCTCTCTCCCCCTCTCTCCCCCCAGTGTTTCTCTCTCTCTCCCCCTCTCTTGCCCCCCAGTGTTGCGCTCTCTTTCTCTCTCTCCCATAAGTGTTTCCCTCTGTCTCTCTCTCTCCGCCCAGTGTTTCTCTCTCCCCCTCTCCCCCCATTGTTTCTCTCTCTCTCTCCCCCCAGTGTTTCTCCCTCTCTCTCCCCCCAGTGTTTCTCCCTCACTCTCTCTCTCTCTCTCCCCCCCCCGTGTTGATCTCTCTCTCTCTGTCTCCCCCCATTGTTTCTTTCTCTCTCTCTCCCCCTCAGTGTTTCTCTCTCTCTCTCTCTCTCCCCCAGTGTTTCTCTCTCTCTCTCCCCTGCCTCTCCCCACCAGTGTTTCACTCTCTCTCTCCCCCTGCCTGACCCCCCAGTGTTTCTCTCTCTCTCTCCACCTCTCTCTCCCCCCAGTGTTTCGCTCTCTCTCTCCCCCCAGTGTTTCTCTCTCTCTCTCCCCCCAGTGTTTCTCTCTCTCTCCCCCCAGTGTTTCTCTCTCTCTCTCCCTCCAGTGTTTCTCTCTCTCTCTCCCCCAGTGTTTCTCTGTCTCTCTCCCCCCTGTGTTTTTCTCTCTCTCTCTCCCCCCAGTGTTTCTCTCTCTCTCTCCCCCCAGTGTTTCTCTCTCTCTCTCCCCCCAGTGTTTCTCTCTCTCTCGCCCCCCCAGTGTTTCTCTCTCTCTCTCTCTCCCCCTCTTTCTCCCCCCAGTGTTTCTCTCTCTCCCTCTCCCCCAGTGTTTCTCTCTCTCCCCCCAGTGTTTCTCCCTCTCTACCCCCAGTGTTTCTCTCTCTCTCTCCCCCCAGTGTTTCTCTCTCTCTCTCCCACCAGTGTTTCTCTCTCTCTCTCCCCCCCAGTGTTTCTTTCTCTCTCCCCCCACTGTTTCTCTCTCTCCCCCCCCCCAGTATTTCTCTCTCGCTCTCTCTCTCTCCCCCCAGAGTTTCTCTCGCTCTCTCCCCTGTGTTTCTCTCTCTCACGCAGTGTTTCTCTCTCTCTTTCTCCCCAGTGTTTCTCTCTCACTCTCTCTCCGCCCAGTGTTTCTCTCTCCCTCTCCCCCACTGTTTCTCTCTCTCTCTCCCCCAGTGTTTCTCTCTCTCCCCCAGTGTTTCTCTCTATCCCCCCAGTGTTTCTCTCTATCCCCCCAGTGTTTCTCTCTATCTCCCCCAGTGTTTCTCTCTCTCTCCCCCAGTGTTTTTCTCTCTCTACCCCAGTGTTTCTCTCTCTCTCCCCCAGTGTTTCTCTCTCTCTACCCCAGTGTTTCTCTCTCTCCCCCCAGTGTTTCTCTCTTTCTCTCCGAGTGTTTCTCTCTGTCTTCCCCCCAGTGTTTCTCTCTCTCTCTCTCCCCCAGTGTTTCACTCTCTCTCTCTCTCTCTCTCTCTCCACCAGTGTTTTCTCTCTCTCTCTCTCTCTCTCTCTCTCCCGCAGTGTTTCTCTCCCTCTCTCTCCCCCCAGTGTTTCTCTCTCTCTCTCTCCACCTCTCTCTCCCCCCAGTATTTCGCTCTCTCTCTCCCCCCAGTGTTTCTCTCTCTCTCTCCCTCCAGTGTTTCTCTCTCTCTCCCCCAGTGTTTCTCTCTCTCTCTCCCCCAGTGTTTTTCTCTCTCTCTCCCCCCAGTGTTTCTCTCTCTCTCTTCCCCCAGTGTTTCTCTCTCTCTCCCCCCAGTGTTTCTCTCCCTCTCCCCCCAGTGTTTCTCTCTCTCTCCCCCTGCCTCTCCCCCCAGTGTTTCTCTCTCTCTCTCTCTCCCCCTCTCTCTCCCACCAGTGTTTCTCTCTCTCCCTCTCCCCCAGTGTTTCTCTCTCTCTCTCCCCCCAGTGTTTCTCCCTCTCTACCCCCAGTGTTTCTCTCTCTCTCTCCCCCCAGTGTTTCTCTCTCTCTCTCCCCCGAGTGTTTCTCTCTCTCTCTCCCCCCAGTGTTTCTCTCTCTCCCCCCAGTGTTTCTCTCTCTCTCTCCCCCCCAGTGTTTCTCTCTCTCTCTCCCCCCAGTGTTTTTCTCTCTCTCCCCCCAGTGTTTCTCTCTCTCTCTCCCCCCAGTGTTTCTCTCTCTCTCCCCCCAGTGTTTCTCTCTCTCTCTCCCCCCAGTGTTTCTCTCTCTCTCACACTCTCTCCCCGCAGTGTTTCTCTCTCTCTCTCCCCCACTCTCTCCCCCCAGTGTTTCTCTCTCTCTCCCCCCAGTGTTTCTCTCTCTCTCTCCCCCCAGCTTTTCTCTCTCTCTCTCCCCCCAGTTTTTCTCTCTCTCTCTCCCCCCAGTGTTTCTCTCTCTCTCACACTCTCTCCCCGCAGTGTTTCTCTCTCTCTCTCCACCACTCCCTCCCCCCAGTGTTTCTCTCTCTCCCCCTCTCTCTCACCCCAGTGTTTCTCTCTCTCTCCCCCTCTCTCTCACCCCAGTGTTTCTCTCTCTCTCCCCCTCTCTCGCCCCCCAGTGTTGCGCTCTCTTTCTCTCTCTCCCATAAGTGTTTCCCTCTGTCTCTCTCCGCCCAGTGTTTCTCTCTCTCCCTCTCCCCCCATTGTTTCTCTCTCTTTCTCCCCCCAGTGTTTCTCCCTCTCTCTCCCCCCAGTGTTTCTCCCTCACTCTCTCTCTCTCTCACCCCCCCGTGTTTATCTCTCTCTCTCTATCTCCCCCCATTGTTTCTTTCTCTCTCTCTCCCCCTCAGTGTTTCTCTCTCTCTCTCCCCCAGTGTTTCTCTCTCTCTCTCCCCACAGTGTTTCTCTCTCTCTCTCCCCCTGCCTCTCCCCCCAGTGTTTCACTCTCTCTCTCCCCCAGCCTGACCCCCCAGTGTTTCTCTCTCTCTCTCCCCCCAGTGTTTCGCTCTCTCTCTCCCCCCAGTGTTTCGCTCTCTCTCTCCCCCCAGTGTTTCTCTCTCTCTCTCCCCCCAGTGTTTCTCTCTCTCTCTCCCCCCCCAGTGTTTCTCTCTCTCTCCCCCTGCCTCTCCCCCCAGTGTTTCTCTCTCTCTCTCTCTCCCCCTCTTTCTCCCCCCAGTGTTTCTCTCTCTCCCTCTCCCCCAGTGTTTCTCTCTCTCCCTCTCCCCCAGTGTTTCTCCCTCTCTACCCCCAGTGTTTCTCTCTCTCTCTCCCCCCAGTGTTTCTCTCTCTCTCTCCCCCCAGTGTTTCTCTCTCTCTCTCCCCCCAGTGTTTCTCTCTCTCTCTCCCCCCAGTGTTTTTCTCTCTCTCTCTCCCCCCAGTGTTTCTCTCTCTCTCCCCCCAGTGTTTCTCTCTCTCTCCCCCCAGTGTTTCTCTCTCTCTCTCCCCCCAGTGTTTCTCTCTCTCTCCCCCTGCCTCTCCCCCCAGTGTTTCTCTCTCTCTCTCTCCCCCTCTCTCTCCCCCAGTGTTTCTCCCTCTCCCTCTCCCCCAGTGTTTCTCTCTCTCTCTCCCCCCAGTGTTTCTCCCTCTCTACCCCCAGTGTTTCTCTCTCTCTCTCCCCCCAGTGTTTCTCTCTCTCTCTCCCCCCAGTGTTTCTCTCTCTCTCTCCCACCAGTGTTTCTCTCTCTCCCCCCAGTGTTTCTCTCTATCCCCCCAGTGTTTCTCTCTCTCTCTCCCCCCCAGTGTTTCTCTCTCTCTCTCCCCCCAGTGTTTCTCTCTCTCTCTCCCCCCAGTGTTTCTCTCTCTCTCTCCCCCCAGTGTTTCTCTCTCTCTCCCCCCAGTGTTTCTCTCTCTCTCCCCCCAGTGTTTCTCTCTCTCTCTCCCCACAGTGTTTCTCTCTCTCTCTCTCCCCCCAGTGTTACTCTCTCTCTCTCCCCCCAGCTTTTCTCTCTCTCTCTCCCCCCAGTTTTTCTCTCTCTCTCTCCCCCCAGTGTTTCTCTCTCTCTCTCCCCCACTCTCTCCCCCCAGTGTTTCTCTCTCTCTCTCTCCTCCCCTCTCTCCCCCCAGTGTTTCTCTCTCTCTCCCCCTCTCTCTCCCCGCAGTGTTTCTCTCTCTCTCACCCTCTCTCTCCCCCCAGTGTTTCTCTCTCTCCCCCTCTCTCTCACCCCAGTGTTTCTCTCTCTCTCACCCTCTCTCTCCCCCCAGTGTTTCTCTCTCTCTCCCCCTCTCTCGCCCCCCAGTGTTGCGCTCTCTTTCTCTCTCTCCCATAAGTGTTTCCCTCTGTCTCTCTCTCTCCGCCCAGTGTTTCTCTCTCTCCCTCTCCCCCCATTGTTTCTCTATCTCTCTCCCCCCAGTGTTTCTCCCTCTCTCTCCCACCAGTGTTTCTCCCTCACTCTCTCTCTCTCTCTCTCCACCCCCCGTGTTTATCTCTCTCTCTCTATCTCCCCCCATTGTTTCCTTCTCTCTCTCTCCCCCTCAGTGTTTCTCTCTCTCTCTCTCTCTCCCCCAGTGTTTCTCTCACTCTCTCTCCCCCTCTTTCTCCCCCCAGTGTTTCTCTCTCTCCCTCTCCCCCAGTGTTTCTCTCTCTCCCCCCAGTGTTTCTCCCTCTCTACCCCCAGTGTTTCTCTCTCTCTCTCCCCCCAGTGTTTCTCTATCTCTCTCCCCCCAGTGTTTCTTTCTCTCTCTCCCCCCGAGTGTTTCTCTCTCTCTCTCCCCCCAGTGTTTGTCTCTCTCTCTCCCCCCAGTGTTTCTCTCTCTCTCCCCCCAGTGTTTCTCTCTCTCTCTCCCCACTGTGTTTCTCTCTCTCTCTCCCCCCAGTGTTTCTCTCTCTCTCTCCCCCACTCTCTCCCCCCAGTGTTTCTCTCTCTCTCTCTCCCCCTCTCTCTCCCCCCAGTGTTTCTCTCTCTCTCCCCCTCTCTCTCCCCGCAGTGTTTCTCTCTCTCTCTCCACCACTCTCTCCCCCCAGTGTTTCTCTCTCTCCCCCTCTCTCTCACCCCAGTGTTTCTCTCTCTCTCACCCTCTCTCTCCCCCCAGTGTTTCTCTCTCTCTCCCCCTCTCTCGCCCCCCAGTGTTGCGCTCTCTTTCTCTCTCTCCCATAAGTGTTTCCCTCTGTCTCTCTCTCTCCGCCCAGTGTTTCTCTCTCTCCCTCTCCCCCCATTGTTTCTCTCTCTCTCTCCCCCCAGTGTTTCTCCCTCTCTCTCCCCCCAGTGTTTCTCCCTCACTCTCTCTCTCTCTCTCCCCCCCCCCGTGTTTATCTCTCTCTCTCTATCTCCCCCCATTGTTTCTTTCTCTCTCTCTCCCCCTCAGTGTTTCTCTCTCTCTCTCTCTCTCTCCCCCAGTGTTTCTCTCTCTCTCTCCCCCAGTGTTTCTCTCTCTCTCTCCCCCTGCCTCTCCCCCCCAGTGTTTCTCTCTCTCTCTCCCTCCAGTGTCTCTCTCTCTCTCCCCCCAGTGTTTCTCTCTCTCTCTCCCCCCAGTGTTTCTCTCTCTCTCTCCCCCAGTGTTTCTCTCTGTCTCTCCCCCCAGTGTTTCTCTCTCTCCCTCCCCCTGCCTCTCCCCCCCAGTGTTTCACTCTCTCTCTCCCCTGCCTCTCCCCCCCAGTGTTTCACTCTCTCTCTCCCCCTGCCTGACCCCCCAGTGTTTCTCTCTCTCTCTCCACCTCTCTCTCCCCCCAGTGTTTCGCTCTCTCTCTCCCCCCCAGTGTTTCTCTCTCTCTCTCCCCCCAGTGTTTCTCTCTCTCTCTCCCCCCAGTGTTTCTCTCTCTCTCTCCCTCCAGTGTTTCTCTCTCTCTCCCCCAGTGTTTCTCTCTCTCTCTCCCCCCTGTGTTTTTCTCTCTCTCTCTCACCCCAGTGTTTCTCTCTCTCTCTCCCCCCAGTGTTTCTCTCTCTCTCTCCCCCCAGTGTTTCTCTCTCTCTCTCACCCCCCAGTGTTTCTCTCTCTCTCCCCCTGCCTCTCCCCCCAGTGTTTCTCTCACTCTCTCTCTCCCCCTCTTTCTCCCCCCAGTGTTTCTCTCTCTCCCTCTCCCCCAGTGTTTCTCTCTCTCCCCCCAGTGTTTCTCCCTCTCTACCCCCAGTGTTTCTCTCTCTCTCTCCCCCCAGTGTTTCTCTCTCTCCCCCCAGTGTTTCTCTCTCTCTCTCCCCCCAGTGTTTCTCTCTCTCTCTCCCCCCAGTGTTTCTTTCTCTCTCTCCCCCCGAGTGTTTCTCTCTCTCTCTCCCCCCAGTGTTTGTCTCTCTCTCTCCCCCCAGTGTTTCTCTCTCTCTCCCCCCAGTGTTTCTCTCTCTCTCTCCCCACTGTGTTTCTCTCTCTCTCTCCCCCCAGTTTTTCTCTCTCTCTCCCCCCAGTGTTTCTCTCTCTCTCCCCCCCAGTGTTTCTCTTTCTCTCTCCCCTTGCCTCTCCCCCCCCAGTGTTTCACTCTCTCTCTCCCCCTGCCTGACCCCCCAGTGTTTCTCTCTCTCTCTCCACCTCTCTCTCCCCCCAGTATTTCGCTCTCTCTCTCCCCCTAGTGTTTCTCTCTCTCTCTCCCCCCAGTGTTTCTCTCTCTCTCTCCCTCCAGTGTCTCTCTCTCTCTCCCCCCAGTGTTTCTCTCTCTCTCTCCCCCCAGTGTTTCTCTCTCTCTCTCCCCAGTGTTTCTCTCTCTCTCCCCACAGTGTTTCTCTCTCTCTCTCACCCCAGCTTTTCTCTCTCTCTCTCCCCCCAGTGTTTCTCTCTCTCTCACACTCTCTCTCCCCGCAGTGTTTCTCTCTCTCTCTCCCCCACTCTCTCCCCCCAGTGTTTCTCTCTCTCTCTCCACCACTCTCTCCCCCCAGTGTTTCTCTCTCTCTCTCTCCCCCTCTCTCTCCCCCCAGTGTTTCTATCTCTCCCCCTCTCTCTCACCCCAGTGTTTCTCTCTCTCTCCCCCTCTCTCCCCCAGTATTTCTCTCTCTCTCCCCCTCTCTCGCCCCCCAGTGTTGCGCTCTCTTTCTCTCTCTCCCATAAGTGTTTCCCTCTGTCTCTCTCTCTCCGCCCAGTGTTTCTCTCTCTCCCTCTCCCCCCATTGTTTCTCTCTCTCTCTCCCCCCAGTGTTTCACTCTCTCTCTCCCCCCAGTGTTTCGCTCTCTCTCTCCCCCCCAGTGTTTCTCTCTCTCTCTCCCCCCAGTGTTTCTCTCTCTCTCTCCCCCCAGTGTTTCTCTCTCTCTCTCCCTCCAGTGTTTCTCTCTTTCTCCCCCAGTGTTTCTCTCTCTCTCTCCCCCCAGTGTTTCTCTCTCTCTCTCACCCCCCAGTATTTCTCTCTCTCTCCCCCTGCCTCTCCCCCCAGTGTTTCTCTCTCTCTCTCTCTCCCCCTCTTTCACCCCCCAGTGTTTCTCTCTCTCCCTCTCCCCCCAGTGTTTCTCTCTCTCCACCCAGTGTTTCTCCCTCTCTACCCCCAGTGTTTCTCTCTCTCTCTCCCCCCAGTGTTTCTCTCTCTCCCCCCAGTGTTTCTCTCTCTCTCCCCCCAGTGTTTCTCTCTCTCCCCCCAGTGTTTCTTTCTCTCTCTCCCCCCGAGTGTTTCTCTCTCTCTCTCCCCCCAGTGTTTGTCTCTCTCTCACCCCCCAGTGTTTCTCTCTCTCTCCCCCCAATGTTTCTCTCTCTCTCTCCCCACTGTGTTTCTCTCTCTCTCTCCCCCCAGTGTTTCTCTCTCTCTCTCCCTCCAGCTTTTCTCTCTCTCTCTCCCCCCAGTTTTTCTCTCTCTCTCCCCCCAGTGTTTCTCTCTCTCTCCCCCCCAGTGTTTCACTCTCTCTCTCCCCCTGCCTGACCCCCCAGTGTTTCTCTCTCTCTCTCCACCTCTCTCTCCCCCCAGTGTTTCGCTCTCTCTCTCCCCCCCAGTGTTTCTCTCTCTCTCTCCCCCCAGTGTTTCTCTCTCTCTCTCCCCCCAGTGTTTCTCTCTCTCTCTCCCTCCAGTGTTTCTCTCTCTCTCCCCCAGTGTTTCTCTCTCTCTCTCCCCCCTGTGTTTTTCTCTCTCTCTCTCACCCCAGTGTTTCTCTCTCTCTCTCCCCCCAGTGTTTCTCTCTCTCTCTCCCCCCAGTGTTTCTCTCTCTCTCTCACCCCCCTGTGTTTCTCTCTCTCTCCCCCTGCCTCTCCCCCCAGTGTTTCTCTCACTCTCTCTCCCCCTCTTTCTCCCCCCAGTGTTTCTCTCTCTCCCTCTCCCCCAGTGTTTCTCTCTCTCCCCCCAGTGTTTCTCCCTCTCTACCCCCAGTGTTTCTCTCTCTCTCTCCCCCCAGTGTTTCTCTCTCTCTCTCCCCCCAGTGTTTCTTTCTCTCTCTCCCCCCAGTGTTTCTCTCTCTCTCTCCCCCCAGTGTTTCTCTCTCTCTCTCCCCCCAGTGTTTCTCTCTCTCCCCCTGCCTCTCCCCCCAGTGTTTCTCTCCCTCTCTCTCTCTCTCCCCCTCTTTCTCCCCCCAGTGTTTCTCTCTCTCTCTCCCCCCAGTGTTTCTCTCTCTCTCTCCCCCCAGTGTTTCTCTCTCTCTCTCTCCCCAGTGTTTCTCTCTCTCTCTCCCCCCAGTGTTTTTCTCTCTCTGTCTCCCCCATTGTTTCTCTCTCTCTCTCCCCCCAGTGTTTCTCTCTCTCTCCCCCCAGTGTTTCTCTCTCTCCCCCCAGTGTTTCTCTCTCTCTCCCCCTGCCTCTCCCCCCAGTGTTTCTCTCTCTCTCTCTCTCCCCCAGTGTTTCTCTCTCTCCCTCTCCCCCAGTGTCTCTCTCTCTCTCTCCCCCCAGTGTTTCTCCCTCTCTACCCCCAGTGTTTCTCTCTCTCTCTCCCCCCAGTGTTTCTCTCTCTCTCCCCCCAGTGTTTCTCTCTCTCTCTCCCCCCACTGTTTCTCTCTCTCCCCCCAGTGTTTCTCTCTCTCTCTCCCCCCCAGTGTTTCTCTCTCTCTCTCCCCCCAGTGTTTCTCTCTCTCTCTCCCCCCAGTGTTTCTCTCTCTCTCTCCCCCCAGTGTTTCTCTCTCTCTCCCCCCAGTGTTTCTCTCTCTCTCCCCCCAGTGTTTCTCTCTCTCTCTCCCCACAGTGTTTCTCTCTCTCTCTCCCCCCAGTGTTTCTCTCTCTCTCTCCCCCCAGCTTTTCTCTCTCTCTCTCCCCCCAGCTTTTCTCTCTCTCTCTCCCCCCAGTTTTTCTCTCTCTCTCTCCCCCCAGTGTTTCTCTCTCTCTCTCCCCCACTCTCTCCCCCCAGTGTTTCTCTCTCTCTCTCTCCCCCTCTCTCTCCCCCCAGTGTTTCTCTCTCTCTCCCCCTCTCTCTCCCCGCAGTGTTTCTCTCTCTCTCTCCACCACTCTCTCCCCCCAGTGTTTCTCTCTCTCTCTCCCCCTCTCTCTCCCCCCAGTGTTTCTCTCTCTCCCCCTCTCTCTCACCCCAGTGTTTCTCTCTCTCTCACCCTCTCTCTCCCCCCAGTGTTTCTCTCTCTCTCCCCCTCTCTCGCCCCCCAGTGTTGCGCTCTCTTTCTCTCTCTCCCATAAGTGTTTCCCTCTGTCTCTCTCTCTCCGCCCAGTGTTTCTCTCTCTCCCTCTCCCCCCATTGTTTCTCTCTCTCTCTCCCCCCAGTGTTTCTCCCTCTCTCTCCCCCCAGTGTTTCTCCCTCACTCTCTCTCTCTCTCTCCCCCCCCCCCCCGTGTTTATCTCTCTCTCTCTATCTCCCCCCATTGTTTCTTTCTCTCTCTCTCCCCCTCAGTGTTTCTCTCTCTCTCTCTCTCTCTCCCCCAGTGTTTCTCTCTCTCTCTCCCCCCAGTGTTTCTCTCTCTCTCTCCCCCTGCCTCTCCCCCCCAGTGTTTCACTCTCTCTCTCCCCCTGCCTGACCCCCCAGTGTTTCTCTCTCTCTCTCCACCTCTCTCTCCCCCCAGTGTTTCGCTCTCTCTCTCCCCCCAGTGTTTCTCTCTCTCTCTCCCCCCAGTGTTTCTCTCTCTCTCTCCCCCCAGTGTTTCTCTCTCTCTCTCCCTCCAGTGTTTCTCTCTCTCTCTCCCCCAGTATTTCTCTCTCTCTCTCCCCCCTGTGTTTTTCTCTCTCTCTCCCCCCAGTGTTTCTCTCTCTCTCTCCCCCCAGTGTTTCTCTCTCTCTCTCCCCCCAGTGTTTCTCTCTCTCTCTCCCCCCCAGTGTTTCTCTCTCTCTCCCCCTGAATGTCCCCCCAGTGTTTCTCTCTCTCTCTCTCTTCCCCTCTTTCTCCCCCCAGTGTTTCTCTCTCTCCCTCTCCCCCAGTGTTTCTCTCTCTCCCCCCAGTGTTTCTCCCTCTCTACCGCCAGAGTTTCTCTCTCTCTCCCCCCAGTGTTTCTCTCTCTCTCTCCCCCCAGTGTTTCTCTCTCTCTCTCCCCCCAGTGTTTCTCTCTCTCTCTCCCCCCAGTGTTTCTTTCTCTCTCTCCCCCCCAGTGTTTCTCTCTCTCTCTCCCCCCAGTGTTTGTTTCTCTCTCTCCCCCCCCCAGTGTTTCTCTCTCTCCCCCCCAGTGTTTCTCTCTCTCTCTCCCCCCAGTGTTTGTTTCTCTCTCTCCCCCCCCCCAGTGTTTCTCTCTCTCTCTCCCCCCAGTGTTTGTCTCTCTCTCTCCCCCCAGTGTTTCTCTCTCTCTCTCCCCCCCTGTTTCTCTCTCTCTCTCCCCCCAGTGTTTCTCTCTCTCTCCCCCCAGTGTTTCTCTCTCTCTCTCCCCACTGTGTTTCTCTCTCTCTCTCCCCCCAGTGTTTCTCTCTCTCTCTCCCTCCAGCTTTTCTCTCTCTCTCTCCCCCCAGTTTTTCTCTCTCTCTCCCCCCAGTGTTTCTCTCTCTCTCCCCCCCAGTGTTTCTCTC
This sequence comes from Heptranchias perlo, assembly GCF_035084215.1. Classification (NCBI taxonomy): domain Eukaryota; kingdom Metazoa; phylum Chordata; class Chondrichthyes; order Hexanchiformes; family Hexanchidae; genus Heptranchias; species Heptranchias perlo. The sequence continues at coordinate 51,444 of NW_027139957.1, read as the reverse complement.
TCTCTCTCCCCCCAGTGTCTCTCTCTCTCTCCCCAGTGTTTTTCTCTCTCTCTCCCCCCAGTGTTTCTCCCTCTCTCCCCCTCTCTCTCCCACCAGTGTTCTCTCTCTCTCTCTCTCTCTCCCCAGTGTTTCTCTCTCTCTCTCTCTCCCCAGTGTCACTCTCTCTCTCTCTCCCCCCAGTTTTTCTCTCTCTCTCCCCCCAATATTTCTCTCTCTCTCCCCCCAGTGTTTCTCTCTCTCTCTCCCCCCAGTGTTTCTCTCTCTCTCCCCCCAGTGTTTCTCTCTCTCTCCCCCCTGTGATTCCCTCTGTCTCCCCCTCGATTTTCTGTCTCTCCCCCCAGTGTTTCTCTCTCTCTCTCTCTCACCCCACACTGTTTCTCTCTCTCTCTCTCTCTCTCTCTCTCCCCCAATTGTTTCTCTCTCTCTCCACCCACTGTTTCCCTCTCTCTCCCCCCAGTGTTTCCCTCTCTCTCTCCCCCCAATGTTTCTCTCTCTCTCTCCCCCCGCAGTGTTTCCCTCTCTCTCTCTCCCCAGTGTTTCCCACTTTCTGTCTCCCCCAGTGTTTCTCTCTCTATCTCCCCCCAGAATTTCTCTCTCCCCCAGTCCTTCTCTCGCTCTCTCTCTCTCCCCCACCCCAGTTTTTCTCTCTCTCTCTCTCCGCCCAGTGTTTATCTCTCTCCCCCCAGTGATTCTCTCCCTCTCTCTCTCTACCCAGTCTTTCTCTCATTCTCTCCCCCCAGTGTTTCTCTCTCACTCTCTCTCCCCCCAGTGTTTCTCTCTCTCTCCCGCAGTGTTTCTCTGTCACACGCAGTGTTTCTCTCTCACTCACGCAGTGTTTCTCTCTCTCTTCCCCCAGTGTTTCTCTCACTCTCTGTCCCCCCAGTGTTTCTCTCTCTCTCTCTCTCCCACCAGTGTTGCTCTCTCTCTCCACCAGTGTTGCTCTCTCTCTCCCACAGTGTTGCTCTCTCTCTCCCCCAGTGTTGCTCTCTCTCCGCCAGTGTTTCTCTCTTTCTCTCCCCCCGAGTGTTTCTCTCTCTCTCCCCCCGAGTGTTTCTCTCTCTCTCTCTCACCCCACACTGTTTCTCTCTCTCTCTCTCTCTCTCTCTCTCCTCCCAATTGTTTCTCTCTCTCTCCACCCACTGTTTCCCTCTCTCTCCCCCCAGTGTTTCCCTCTCTCTCTCCCCCCAATGTTTCTCTCTCTCTCTCCCCCCGCAGTGTTTCCCTCTCTCTCTCTCCCCAGTGTTTCCCACTTTCTGTCTCCCCCAGTGTTTCTCTCTCTATCTCCCCCCAGAATTTCTCTCTCCCCCAGTCCTTCTCTCGCTCTCTCTCTCTCCCCCACCCCAGTTTTTCTCTCTCTCTCTCTCCGCCCAGTGTTTATCTCTCTCCCCCCAGTGATTCTCTCCCTCTCTCTCTCTACCCAGTCTTTCTCTCATTCTCTCCCCCCAGTGTTTCTCTCTCACTCTCTCTCCCCCCAGTGTTTCTCTCTCTCTCCCGCAGTGTTTCTCTGTCACACGCAGTGTTTCTCTCTCACTCACGCAGTGTTTCTCTCTCTCTTCCCCCAGTGTTTCTCTCACTCTCTGTCCCCCCAGTGTTTCTCTCTCTCTCTCTCTCCCACCAGTGTTGCTCTCTCTCTCCACCAGTGTTGCTCTCTCTCTCCCACAGTGTTGCTCTCTCTCTCCGCCAGTGTTTCTCTCTTTCTCTCCCCCCGAGTGTTTCTCTCTCTCTCCCCCCGAGTGTTTCTCTCTCTCTCCCCCCCAGTGTTTTTCTCTCTCTCTCTCTCTCTCTCTACCCCTAGTGTTTCCCTCTTTCTGACCCCCCCCGCATTGATTCTCTCTCTCCCCCCAGTTTCTCTCTCTCTCTCTCCCCCCGCAGTGTTTCCCTCTCTCTCTCTCCGCCCAGTGTTTATCTCTCTCCCCGCAGTGATTCTCTCCCTCTCTCTCTACCCAGTCTTTCTCTCTTTCTCTCCCCCTCAGTGTTTCTCTCTCTCTCTCTCTCTCCCCCAGTGTTTCTCTCTGTCTCTCCCCCCAGTGTTTCTCTCTCTCTCTCCCCCTGCCTCTCCCCCCCAGTGTTTCACTCTCTCTCTCCCCTGCCTCTCCCCCCCAGTGTTTCACTCTCTCTCTCCCCCTGCCTGACCCCCCAGTGTTTCTCTCTCTCTCTCCACCTCTCTCTCCCCCCAGTGTTTCGCTCTCTCTCTCCCCCCCCAGTGTTTCTCTCTCTCTCTCCCCCCAGTGTTTCTCTCTCTCTCTCCCCCCAGTGTTTCTCTCTCTCTCTCCCTCCAGTGTTTCTCTCTCTCTCCCCCAGTGTTTCTCTCTCTCTCTCCCCCCTGTGTTTTTCTCTCTCTCTCTCACCCCAGTGTTTCTCTCTCTCTCTCCCCCCAGTGTTTCTCTCTCTCTCTCCCCCCAGTGTTTCTCTCTCTCTCTCACCCCCCAGTGTTTCTCTCTCTCTCCCCCTGCCTCTCCCCCCAGTGTTTCTCTCTCTCTCTCTCTCCCCCTCTTTCTCCCCCCAGTGTTTCTCTCTCTCCCTCTCCCCCAGTGTTTCTCTCTCTCCCCCCAGTGTTTCTCCCTCTCTACCCCCAGTGTTTCTCTCTCTCTCTCCCCCCAGTGTTTCTCTCTCTCCCCCCAGTGTTTCTCTCTCTCTCTCCCCCCAGTGTTTCTCTCTCTCTCTCCCCCCAGTGTTTCTTTCTCTCTCTCCCCCCAGTGTTTCTTTCTCTCTCTCCCCCCGAGTGTTTCTCTCTCTCTCCCCCCAGTGTTTGTCTCTCTCTCTCCCCCCAGTGTTTCTCTCTCTCTCCCCCCAGTGTTTCTCTCTCTCTCTCCCCACTGTGTTTCTCTCTCTCTCTCCCCCCAGTGTTTCTCTCTCTCTCTCCCTCCAGCTTTTCTCTCTCTCTCTCCCCCCAGTTTTTCTCTCTCTCTCCCCCAGTGTTTCTCTCTCTCTCCCCCCAGTGTTTCTCTTTCTCTCTCCCCTTGCCTCTCCCCCCCCAGTGTTTCACTCTCTCTCTCCCCCTGCCTGACCCCCCAGTGTTTCTCTATCTCTCTCCACCTCTCTCTCCCCCCAGTATTTCGCTCTCTCTCTCCCCCTAGTGTTTCTCTCTCTCTCTCCCCCCAGTGTTTCTCTCTCTCTCTCCCTCCAGTGTCTCTCTCTCTCTCCCCCCAGTGTTTCTCTCTCTCTCTCCCCCCAGTGTTTCTCTCTCTCTCTCCCCAGTGTTTCTCTCTCTCTCTCCCCACAGTGTTTCTCTCTCTCTCTCCCCCCAGCTTTTCTCTCTCTCTCTCCCCCCAGTGTTTCTCTCTCTCTCACACTCTCTCTCCCCGCAGTGTTTCTCTCTCTCTCTCCCCCACTCTCTCCCCCCAGTGTTTCTCTCTCTCTCTCCACCACTCTCTCCCCCCAGTGTTTCTCTCTCTCTCTCTCCCCCTCTCTCTCCCCCCAGTGTTTCTCTCTCTCCCCCTCTCTCTCACCCCAGTGATTCTCTCTCTCTCCCCCTCTCTCCCCCAGTATTTCTCTCTCTCTCCCCCTCTCTCGCCCCCCAGTGTTGCGCTCTCTTTCTCTCTCTCCCATAAGTGTTTCCCTCTGTCTCTCTCTCTCCACCCAGTGTTTCTCTCTCTCCCTCTCCCCCCATTGTTTCTCTCTCTCTCTCCCCCCAGTGTTTCACTCTCTCTCTCCCCCCAGTGTTTCGCTCTCTCTCTCCCCCCCAGTGTTTCTCTCTCTCTCTCCCCCCAGTGTTTCTCTCTCTCTCTCCCCCCAGTGTTTCTCTCTCTCTCTCCCTCCAGTGTTTCTCTCTCTCTCCCCCAGTGTTTCTCTCTCTCTCTCCCCCCTGTGTTTTTCTCTCTCTCTCTCACCCCAGTGTTTCTCTCTCCCTCTCCCCCCAGTGTTTCTCTCTCTCTCTCCTCCCAGTGTTTCTCTCTCTCTCTCACCCCCCAGTATTTCTCTCTCTCTCCCCCTGCCTCTCCCCCCAGTGTTTCTCTCTCTCTCTCTCTCCCCCTCTTTCTCCCCCCAGTGTTTCTCTCTCTCCCTCTCCCCCAGTGTTTCTCTCTCTCCACCCAGTGTTTCTCCCTCTCTACCCCCAGTGTTTCTCTCTCTCTCTCCCCCCAGTGTTTCTCTCTCTCCCCCCAGTGTTTCTCTCTCCCTCTCCCCCCAGTGTTTCTCTCTCTCTCTCCCCCCAGTGTTTCTTTCTCTCTCTCCCCCCGAGTGTTTCTCTCTCTCTCTCCCCCCAGTGTTTGTCTCTCTCTCACCCCCCAGTGTTTCTCTCTCTCTCCCCCCAGTGTTTCTCTCTCTCTCTCCCCACTGTGTTTCTCTCTCTCTCTCCCCCCAGTGTTTCTCTCTCTCTCTCCCTCCAGCTTTTCTCTCTCTCTCTCCCCCCAGTTTTTCTCTCTCTCTCCCCCCAGTGTTTCTCTCTCTCTCCCCCCAGTGTTTCTCTTTCTCTCTCACCCTGCCTCTCCCCCCCAGTGTTTCACTCTCTCTCTCCCCCTGCCTGACCCCCCAGTGTTTCTCTCTCTCTCTCTCCACCTCTCTCTCCCCCCAGTATTTCGCTCTCTCTCTCCCCCGAGTGTTTCTCTCTCTCTCTCCCCCCAGTGTTTCTCTCTCTCTCTCCCTCCAGTGTCTCTCTCTCTCTCCCCCAGTGTTTCTCTCTCTCTCTCCCCCCAGTGTTTTTCTCTCTCTCTCTCCCCCCAGTGTTTCTCTCTCTCTCTCCCCCCAGTGTTTCTCTCTCTCTCTCCCCCCAGTGTTTCTCTCTCTCTCCCCCCAGTGTTTCTCTCTCTCTCCCCCCAGTGTTTCTCTCTCTCTCTCCCCCCAGCTTTTCTCTCTCTCTCTCCCCCCAGTTTTTCTCTCTCTCTCTCCCCCCAGTGTTTCTCTCTCTCTCCCCCACTCTCTCCCCCCAGTGTTTCTCTCTCTCTCTCCACCACTCTCTCCCCCCAGTGTTTCTCTCTCTCTCTCTCTCCCCCTCTCTCTCCCCCCAGTGTTTCTCTCTCTCCCCCTCTCTCTCACCCCAGTGTTTCTCTCTCTCTCCCCCTCTCTCCCCCAGTATTTCTCTCTCTCTCCCCCTCTCTCGCCCCCCAGTGTTGCGCTCTCATTCTCTCTCTCCCATAAGTGTTTCCCCCTGTCTCTCTCTCTCCGCCCAGTGTTTCTCTCTCTCCCTCTCCCCCCATTGTTTCTCTCTCTCTCTCCCCCCAGTGTTTCTCCCTCTCTCTCCCCCCAGTGTTTCTCCCTCACTCTCTCTCTCTCTCCCCCCCCCCCCCCGTGTTTATCTCTCTCTCTCTATCTCCCCCCATTGTTTCTTTCTCTCTCTCTCCCCCTCAGTGTTTCTCTCTCTCTCTCTCTCTCCCCCAGTGTTTCTCTCTCTCTCTCCCCCCAGTGTTTCTCTCTCTCTCTCCCCCTGCCTCTCCCCCCCAGTGTTTCACTCTATCTCTCCCCCTGCCTGACCCCCCAGTGTTTCTCTCTCTCTCTCCACCTCTCTCTCCCCCCAGTGTTTCGCTCTCTCTCTGCCCCCACTGTTTCTCTCTCTCTCTCCCCCCAGTGTTTCTCTCTCTCTCTCCCCCCCGTGTTTCTCTCTCTCTCTCCCTCCAGTGTTTCTCTCTCTGTCTCCCCCAGTGTTTCTCTCTCTCTCTCCCCCCTGTGTTTTTCTCTCTCTCTCCCCCCAGTGTTTCTCTCTCTCTCTCCCCCCAGTGTTTCTCTCTCTCTCTCCCCCCAGTGTTTCTCTCTCTCTCTCCCCCCAGTGTTTCTCTCTCTCCCCCTGCCTCTCCCCCCAGTGTTTCTCTCTCTCTCTCTCTCTCTCTCCCCCTCTTTCTCCCCCCAGTGTTTCTCTCTCTCTCTCCCCCCAGTGTTTCTCTCTCTCTCTCCCCCTCAGTGTTTATCTCTCTCTCTCTCTCTCCCTCCAGTGTTTTTCTCTCTCTCTCTCCCCCATTGTTTCTCTCTCTCTCTCCCCCCAGTGTTTCTCTCTCTCTCCCCCCAGTGTTTCTCTCTCTCTCTCCCCCCAGTGTTTCTCTCTCTCTCCCCCTGCCTCTCCCCCCAGTGTCTCTCTCTCTCTCTCTCTCTCCCCCTCTCTCTCCCCCAGTGTTTCTCTCTCTCCCTCTCCCCCAGTGTCTCTCTCTCTCTCTCCCCCCAGTGTTTCTCCCTCTCTACCCCCAGTGTTTCTCTCTCTCTCTCCCCCCAGTGTTTCTCTCTCTCTCCCCCCAGTGTTTCTCTCTCTCTCTCCCCCCAGTGTTTCTCTCTCTCCCCCCAGTGTTTCTCTCTCTCTCTCCCCCCCAGTGTTTCTCTCTCTCTCTCCCCCCAGTGTTTCTCTCTCTCTCTCCCCCCAGTGTTTCTCTCTCTCTCTCCCCCCAGTGTTTCTCTCTCTCTCCCCCCAGTGTTTCTCTCTCTCTCCCCCCAGTGTTTCTCTCTCTCTCTCCCCACAGTGTTTCTCTCTCTCTCTCCCCCCAGTTTTTCTCTCTCTCTCTCCCCCCAGTGTTTCTCTCTCTCTCTCCCCCACTCTCTCCCCCCAGTGTTTCTCTCTCTCTCTCTCCCCCTCTCTCTCCCCCCAGTGTTTCTCTCTCTCTCCTCCTCTCTCTCCCCGCAGTGTTTCTCTCTCTCTCTCCACCACTCTCTCCCCCAGTGTTTCTCTCTCTCTCTCCCCCTCTCTCTCCCCCCAGTGTTTCTCTCTCTCTCTCCCCCTCTCTCTCCCCCCAGTGTCTCTCTCTCTCTCTCTCTCTCCCCCTCTCTCTCCCCCAGTGTTTCTCTCTCTCCCTCTCCCCCAGTGTCTCTCTCTCTCTCTCCCCCCAGTGTTTCTCCCTCTCTACCCCCAGTGTTTCTCTCTCTCTCTCCCCCCAGTGTTTCTCTCTCTCTCCCCCCAGTGTTTCTCTCTCTCTCTCCCCCCAGTGTTTCTCTCTCTCCCCCCAGTGTTTCTCTCTCTCTCTCCCCCCCAGTGTTTCTCTCTCTCTCTCCCCCCAGTGTTTCTCTCTCTCTCTCCCCCCAGTGTTTCTCTCTCTCTCTCCCCCCAGTGTTTCTCTCTCTCTCTCCCCCCAGTGTTTCTCTCTCTCTCCCCCCAGTGTTTCTCTCTCTCTCCCCCCAGTGTTTCTCTCTCTCTCTCCCCACAGTGTTTCTCTCTCTCTCTCCCCCCAGTTTTTCTCTCTCTCTCTCCCCCCAGTGTTTCTCTCTCTCTCTCCCCCACTCTCTCCCCCCAGTGTTTCTCTCTCTCTCTCTCCCCCTCTCTCTCCCCCCAGTGTTTCTCTCTCTCTCCCCCTCTCTCTCCCCGCAGTGTTTCTCTCTCTCTCTCCACCACTCTCTCCCCCCAGTGTTTCTCTCTCTCTCTCCCCCTCTCTCTCCCCCCAGTGTTTCTCTCTCTCCCCCTCTCTCTCACCCCAGTGTTTCTCTCTCTCTCACCCTCTCTCTCCCCCCAGTGTTTCTCTCTCTCTCCCCCTCTCTCGCCCCCCAGTGTTGCGCTCTCTTTCTCTCTCTCCCATAAGTGTTTCCCTCTGTCTCTCTCTCTCCGCCCAGTGTTTCTCTCTCTCCCTCTCCCCCCATTGTTTCTCTCTCTCTCTCCCCCCAGTGTTTGTTTCTCTCTCTCCCCCCCCAGTGTTTCTCTCTCTCTCTCCCCCCAGTGTTTGTCTCTCTCTCTCCCCCCAGTGTTTCTCTCTCTCTCTCTCCCCCCAGTGTTTGTCTCTCTCTCTCCCCCCAGTGTTTCTCTCTCTCTCCCCCCAGTGTTTCTCTCTCTCTCTCCCCACTGTGTTTCTCTCTCTCTCTCCCCCAAGTGTTTCTCTCTCTCTCTCCCTCCAGCTTTTCTCTCTCTCTCTCCCCCCAGTTTTTCTCTCTCTCTCCCCCCAGTGTTTATCTCTCTCTCTCCCCCCAGTGTCTCTCTCTCTCTCCCCAGTGTTTTTCTCTCTCTCTCCCCCCAGTGTTTCTCCCTCTCTCCCCCTCTCTCTCCCACCAGTGTTTCTCTCTCTCTCTCTCTCTCTCCCCAGTGTTTCTCTCTCTCTCTCTCTCCCCAGTGTCACTCTCTCTCTCTCTCCCCCCAGTTTTTCTCTCTCTCTCCCCCCAGTATTTCTCTCTCTCTCCCCCCAGTGTTTCTCTCTCTCTCTCCCCCCAGTGTTTCTCTCTCTCTCCCCCCAGTGTTTCTCTCTCTCTCCCCCCTGTGATTCCCTCTGTCTCCCCCTCGATTTTCTGTCTCTCCCCCCAGTGTTTCTCTCTCTCTCTCTCACCCCACACTGTTTCTCTCTCTCTCTCTCTCTCTCTCTCTCTCCCCCAATTGTTTCTCTCTCTCTCCACCCACTGTTTCCCTCTCTCTCCCCCCAGTGTTTCCCTCTCTCTCTCCCCCCAATGTTTCTCTCTCTCTCTCCCCCCGCAGTGTTTCCCTCTCTCTCTCTCCCCAGTGTTTCCCTCTTTCTGTCTCCCCCAGTGTTTCTCTCTCTCTACCCCCTGTGATTCCCTCTGTCTCCCCCTAGATTTTCTGTCTCTCCCCCCAGTGTTTCTCTCTCTCTCTCTCACCCTACATTGTTTCTCTCTCTCTCTCTCTTTCCCCCAATTGTTTATCTCTCTCTCCCCCCACTGTTTCCCTCTCTCTCCCCCCAGTGTTTCCCTCTCTCTCTCCCCCCAGTGTTTCTCTCTCTCTCTCCCCCCGCAGTGTTTCCCTCTCTCTCTTTCCCCAGTGTTTCCCACTTTCTGTCTCCCCCAGTGTTTCTCTCTCTATCTCCCCCCAGAATTTCTCTCTCCCCCAGTCCTTCTCTCGCTCTCTCTCTCTCCCCCACCCCAGTTTTTCTCTCTCTCTCTCTCCGCCCAGTGTTTATCTCTCTCCCCCCAGTGATTCTCTCCCTCTCTCTCTCTACCCAGTCTTTCTCTCATTCTCTCCCCCCAGTGTTTCTCTCTCACTCTCTCTCCCCCCAGTGTTTCTCTCTCTCCCCCCGAGTGTTTCTCTCTCTCTCCCCCCGAGTGTTTCTCTCTCTCTCCCCCCCAGTGTTTCTCTCTCTCTCTCTCTCTCTCTCTACCCCTAGTGTTTCTCTCTTTCTGACCCCCCCCCCCGCATTGATTCTCTCTCTCTCCCCCCAGTTTCTCTCTCTCTCTCTCCCCCCGCAGTGTTTCCCTCTTTCTATCTCCCCCCTGTATTTCTCTCTCCCCCAGTCCTTCTCTCGCTCTCTCTCTCTCCCCCCCCCCCCAGTTTTTCTCTCTCTTTCTCTCCCCCCAGTGTTTCTCTCTCACTCTCTCTCCCCCCAGTGTTTCTCTCTCTCACCCCCAAGTGTTTCTCTCATTCTCTCCCCCCAGTGTTTCTCTCTCTCTCTCCCCCTGCCTCTCCCCCCGAGTGTTTCACTCTCTCTCTCCCCCTGCCTGACCCCCCAGTGTTTCTCTCTCTCTCTCCACCTCTCTCTCCCCCCAGTGTTTCGCTCTCTCTCTCCCCCCAGTGTTTCTCTCTCTCTCTCCCCCCAGTGTTTCTCTCTCTCTCTCCCCCCAGTGTTTCTCTCTCTCTCTCCCTCCAGTGTTTCTCTCTCTCTCTCCCCCAGTGTTTCTCTCTCTCTCTCCCCCCATTGTTTCTCTCTCTCTCTCCCCCCCAGTGTTTCTCTCTCTCTCCCCCTGCCTCTCCCCCCAGTGTTTCTCTCTCTCTCTCTCTCCCCCTCTTTCTCCCCCCAGTGTTTCTCTCTCTCCCTCTCCCCCAGTGTTTCTCTCTCTCCCCCCAGTGTTTCTCCCTCTCCACCCCCAGTGTTTCTCTCTCTCTCTCCCCCCAGTGTTTCTCTCTCTCTCTCCCCACAGTGTTTCTCTCTCTCTCTCCCCCCAGTGTTTCTCTCTCTCTCTCCCCCCAGTGTTTGTCTCTCTCTCTCCCCCCAGTGTTTCTCTCTCTCCCCCCAGTGTTTCTCTCTCTCTCTCCCCCCAGTGTTTCTCTCTCTCTCCCCCCAGTGTTTCTCTCTCTCTCTCCCCACTGTGTTTCTCTCTCTCTCTCCCCCCAGGGTTTCTCTCTCTCTCTCCCTCCAGCTTTTCTCTCTCTCTCTCCCCCCAGTTTTTCTCTCTCTCTCCCCCCAGTGTTTATCTCTCTCTCCCCCCAGTGTTTCTCTCTCTCTCTCCCCCCAGTGTTTCTCTCTCTCTCTCCCCAGTGTTTTTCTCTCTCTCTCCCCCCAGTGTTTCTCCCTCTCTCCCCCTCTCTCTCCCCCCAGTGTTTCTCTCTCTCTCTCTCTCCCCCCAGTGTTTCTCTCTCTCTCTCTCTCTCTCCCCCCAGTGTTTCTCTCTCTCTCCCCCCAGTGTTTCTCTCTCTCTCTCTCACCCCACACTGTTTCTCTCTCTCTCTCTCTCTCTCCCCCAATTGTTTCTCTCTCTCTCCACCCACTGTTTCCCTCTCTCTCCCCCCAGTGTTTCCCTCTCTCTCTCTCCCCCCAATGTTTCTCTCTCTCTCTCCCCCCGCAGTGTTTCCCTCTCTCTCTCTCCCCAGTGTTTCCCTCTTTCTGTCTCCCCCAGTGTTTCTCTCTCTCTACCCCCTGTGATTCCCTCTGTCTCCCCCTAGATTTTCTGTCTCTCCCCCCAGTGTTTCTCTCTCTCTCTCTCACCCCTACATTGTTTCTCTCTCTCTCTCTCTCTCTCTCCCCCAATTGTTTCTCTCTCTCTCCCCCCACTGTTTCCCTCTCTCTCCCCCCAGTGTTTCCCTCTCTCTCTCTCCCCCCAGTGTTTCTCTCTCTCTCTCCCCCCGCAGTGTTTCCCTCTCTCTCTCTCCCCAGTGTTTCCCTCTTTCTGTCTCCCCCAGTGTTTCTCTCTCTATCTCCCCCCAGAATTTCTCTCTCCCCCAGTCCTTCTCTCGCTCTCTCTCTCTCCCCCACCCCAGTTTTTCTCTCTCTCTCCGCCCAGTGTTTATCTCTCTCCCCCAGTGATTCTCTCCCTCTCTCTCTCTACCCAGTCTTTCTCTCATTCTCTCCCCCCAGTGTTTCTCTCTCACTCTCTCTCCCCCCAGTGTTTCTCTCTCTCTCCCACAGTGTTTCTCTGTCACACGCAGTGTTTCTCTCTCACTCACGCAGTGTTTCTCTCTCTCTCTCTCCCCCCAGTGTTTCTCTCTCTCTCTCTCTCTCCCACCAGTGTTGCTCTCTCTCTCCACCAGTGTTGCTCTCTCTCTCCCACAGTGTTGCTCTCTCTCTCCCCCAGTGTTGCTCTCTCTCCGCCAGTGTTTCTCTCTTTCTCTCCCCCCCGAGTGTTTCTCTCTCTCTCCCCCCCGAGTGTTTCTCTCTCTCTCCCCCCCAGTGTTTTTCTCTCTCTCTCTCTCTATCTCTCTACCCCTAGTGTTTCTCTCTTTCTGACCCCCCCATTGATTCTCTCTCTCTCCCCCCAGTTTCTCTCTCTCTCTCTCCCCCCGCAGTGTTTCCCTCTCTCTCTCTCCCCCCAGTGTTTCCCTCTTTCTGTCTCCCCCAGTGTTTCTCTCTCTCTCTCCCCCCCAGTTTTTTTCTCTCTCTCTCTCCGCCCAGTGTTTATCTCTCTCCCCGCAGTGATTCTCTCCCTCTCTCTCCACCCAGTCTTTCTCTCTTTCTCTCCCCCCAGTGTTTCTCTCTCACTCTCTCTCCCCCCAGTGTTTCTCTCTCTCACCCCCAAGTGTTTCTCTCTCTCTCTCACGCAGTGTCTCTCTCTCTCTCTCCCCCCAGTGTTGCTCTCTCTCTCCACCAGTGATGCTCTCTCTCTCCCCCAGTGTTGCTCTCTCTCTCCCCCAGTGTTGCTCTCTCTCCCCCAGTGTTTCTCTCTTTCTCTCCCCCCGAGTGTTTCTCTCTCTCTCCCCCCGAATGTATCTCTCTCTCGCCCCCCCCAGTGTTTTTCTCTCTCTCTCTACCCCTCGTGTTTCTCTGTCTCTTACCCCCCCCCATTGATTCTCTATCTCTCCCTCCAGTGTTTCTCTCTCTCTCTCCCCCCCGAGTGTTTCTTTCTCTCTCTCCCCCCTGCCCCGAGTGTTTCTCTCTCTCTCTCCCTCCAGTGTTTCTCTCTCTCTCTCTCTCTCTCCCTCCAGCTTTTCTCTCTCTCTCTCCCCCCAGTTTTTCTCTCTCTCTCCCCCCAGTGTTTCTCTCGCTCTCTCCCCTGTGTTTCTCTCTCACGCAATGTTTCTCTCTCACTCTCTCTCCCCCCAGTGTTTCTCTCTCTCACCCCCAAGTGTTTCTCTCTCTCTCTCCCGCAGTTTTTCTCTCTCTCACGCAGTGTTTCTCTCTCTCACGCAGTGTTTCTCTCTCTCTCTCCCCCCAGTGTTTCTCTCACTCTCTCTCCCTCCAGTGTTTCTCTCTCTCTCTCTCCCCAGTGTTGCTCTCTCTCATTGATTCTCTATCTCTCCCTCCAGTGTTTCTCTCTCTCTCCCCCCCCCCAAGTGTTTCTCTCTCTCTCTCCCTCCAGTGTTTCTCTCTCTCTCTCTCTCTCCCCCGTAGTGTTTCTCTCTCTCTCTCCCCCAGTGTTTCTTTCTTTCTCCCCCCAGTGTTTCTCTCTCTCCCCCCCCCAGTATTTCTCTCTCGCTCTCTCTCTCTCCCCCCAGTGTTTCTCTCGCTCTCTCCCCTGTGTTTCTCTCACTCACGCAATGTTTCTCTCTCTCTCTCCCCCCAGTGTTTCTCTCTCACTCTCTCTCCCCCCAGTGTTTCTCTCTCTCTCCCCCAGTGTTTCTCTCTCTCCCCCCAGTGTTTCTCTCTCTCCCCCCAGTGTTTCGCTCTCTCTCCCGCATTGTTTCTCTCTCTCACGCAGTGTTTCTCTCTCATTCACGCAGTGTTTCTCTCTCTCTCTCCCCCCAGTGTTTCTCTCACTCTCTCTCTCCCCAGTGTTTCTCTCTCTCTCTCTCTCTCCCCCCAGTGTTGCTCTCTCTCTTCCCCAGTGTTGTTCTCTCTCTCCCCCAGTGTTGCTCTCTCTCCGCCAGTGTTTCTCTCTTTCTCTCCCCCCGAGTGTTTCTCACTCTCTCTCTCTCTCTACCCCCAGTGTTTCTCTCTCTCTCCCGCAGTGTTTCTCTGTCACACGCAGTGTTTCTCTCTCACTCACGCAGTGTTTCTCTCTCTCTTCCCCCAGTGTTTCTCTCACTCTCTGTCCCCCCAGTGTTTCTCTCTCTCTCCCACCAGTGTTGCTCTCTCTACACCAGTGTTGCTCTCTCTCTCCCACAGTGTTGCTCTCTCTCCGCCAGTGTTTCTCTCTTTCTCTCCCCCCGAGTGTTTCTCTCTCTCTCCCCCCGAGTGTTTCTCTCTCTCTCCCCCCCAGTGTTTCTCTCTCTCTCTCTCTCTCTCTCTCTACCCCTAGTGTTTCTCTCTTTCTGACCCCCCCCCGCATTGATTCTCTCTCTCTCCCCCCAGTTTCTCTCTCTCTCTCTCCCCCCGCAGTGTTTCCCTCTTTCTATCTCCCCCCTGTATTTCTCTCTCCCCCAGTCCTTCTCTCGCTCTCTCTCTCTCCCCCCCCCCCAGTTTTTCTCTCTCTTTCTCTCCCCCCAGTGTTTCTCTCTCACTCTCTCTCCCCCCAGTGTTTCTCTCTCTCACCCCCAAGTGTTTCTCTCATTCTCTCCCCCCAGTGTTTCTCTCTCTCTCTCCCCCTGCCTCTCCCCTCGAGTGTTTCACTCTCTCTCTCCCCCTGCCTGACCCCCCAGTGTTTCTCTCTCTCTCTCCACCTCTCTCTCCCCCCAGTGTTTCGCTCTCTCTCTCCCCCCAGTGTTTCTCTCTCTCTCTCCCCCCAGTGTTTCTCTCTCTCTCTCCCCCCAGTGTTTCTCTCTCTCTCTCCCTCCAGTGTTTCTCTCTCTCTCTCCCCCAGTGTTTCTCTCTCTCTCTCCCCCCTGTGTTTTTCTCTCTCTCTCTCCCCCCAGTGTTTCTCTCTCTCTCTCCCCCCAGTGTTTCTCTCTCTCTCTCCCCCCATTGTTTCTCTCTCTCTCTCCCCCCCAGTGTTTCTCTCTCTCTCCCCCTGCCTCTCCCCCCAGTGTTTCTCTCTCTCTCTCTCTCTCTCCCTCCAGCTTTTCTCTCTCTCTCTCCCCCCAGTTTTTCTCTCTCTCTCCCCCCAGTGTTTCTCTCGCTCTCTCCCCTGTGTTTCTCTCTCACGCAATGTTTCTCTCTCACTCTCTCTCCCCCCCAGTGTTTCTCTCTCTCACCCCCAAGTGTTTCTCTCTCTCTCTCTCCCGCAGTTTTTCTCTCTCTCACGCAAGTGTTTCTCTCTCTCACGCAGTGTTTCTCTCTCTCTCTCCCCCCAGTGTTTCTCTCACTCTCTCTCCCTCCAGTGTTTCTCTCTCTCTCTCTCCCAGTGTTGCTCTCTCTCATTGATTCTCTATCTCTCCCTCCAGTGTTTCTCTCTCTCTCCCCCCCCCCAAGTGTTTCTCTCTCTCTCTCCCTCCAGTGTTTCTCTCTCTCTCTCTCTCTCCCCCGTAGTGTTTCTCTCTCTCTCTCCCCCAGTGTTTCTTTCTTTCTCCCCCCAGTGTTTCTCTCTCTCCCCCCCCCAGTATTTCTCTCTCGCTCTCTCTCTCTCCCCCCAGTGTTTCTCTCGCTCTCTCCCCTGTGTTTCTCTCACTCACGCAATGTTTCTCTCTCTCTCTCCCCCCAGTGTTTCTCTCTCACTCTCTCTCCCCCCAGTGTTTCTCTCTCTCTCCCCCAGTGTTTCTCTCTCTCCCCCCAGTGTTTCTCTCTCTCCCCCCAGTGTTTCGCTCTCTCTCCCGCATTGTTTCTCTCTCTCACGCAGTGTTTCTCTCTCATTCACGCAGTGTTTCTCTCTCTCTCTCCCCCCAGTGTTTCTCTCACTCTCTCTCTCCCCAGTGTTTCTCTCTCTCTCTCTCTCTCCCCCCAGTGTTGCTCTCTCTCTTCCCCAGTGTTGTTCTCTCTCTCCCCCAGTGTTGCTCTCTCTCCGCCAGTGTTTCTCTCTTTCTCTCCCCCGAGTGTTTCTCACTCTCTCTCTCTCTCTACCCCCAGTGTTCTCTCTCTCTCCCGCAGTGTTTCTCTGTCACACGCAGTGTTTCTCTCTCACTCACGCAGTGTTTCTCTCTCTCTTCCCCCAGTGTTTCTCTCACTCTCTGTCCCCCCAGTGTTTCTCTCTCTCTCTCCACCAGTGTTGCTCTCTCTACACCAGTGTTGCTCTCTCTCTCCCACAGTGTTGCTCTCTCTCCGCCAGTGTTTCTCTCTTTCTCTCCCCCCGAGTGTTTCTCTCTCTCTCCCCCCGAGTGTTTCTCTCTCTCTCCCCCCCAGTGTTTCTCTCTCTCTCTCTCTCTCTCTCTCTACCCTAGTGTTTCTCTCTTTCTGACCCCCCCCCGCATTGATTCTCTCTCTCTCCCCCCAGTTTCTCTCTCTCTCTCTCCCCCCGCAGTGTTTTCCCTCTTTCTATCTCCCCCCTGTATTTCTCTCTCCCCCAGTCCTTCTCTCGCTCTCTCTCTCTCCCCCCCCCCCCAGTTTTTCTCTCTCTTTCTCTCCCCCCAGTGTTTCTCTCTCACTCTCTCTCCCCCCAGTGTTTCTCTCTCTCACCCCCAAGTGTTTCTCTCATTCTCTCCCCCCAGTGTTTCTCTCTCTCTCTCCCCCTGCCTCTCCCCTCGAGTGTTTCACTCTCTCTCTCCCCCTGCCTGACCCCCCAGTGTTTCTCTCTCTCTCTCCACCTCTCTCTCCCCCCAGTGTTTCGCTCTCTCTCTCCCCCCAGTGTTTCTCTCTCTCTCTCCCCCCAGTGTTTCTCTCTCTCTCTCCCCCCAGTGTTTCTCTCTCTCTCTCCCTCCAGTGTTTCTCTCTCTCTCTCCCCCAGTGTTTCTCTCTCTCTCTCCCCCCTGTGTTTTTCTCTCTCTCTCTCCCCCCAGTGTTTCTCTCTCTCTCTCCCCCCAGTGTTTCTCTCTCTCTCTCCCCCCATTGTTTCTCTCTCTCTCTCCCCCCCAGTGTTTCTCTCTCTCTCCCCCTGCCTCTCCCCCCAGTGTTTCTCTCTCTCTCTCTCTCCCCCTCTTTCTCCCCCCAGTGTTTCTCTCTCTCCCTCTCCCCCAGTGTTTCTCTCTCTCCCCCCAGTGTTTCTCCCTCTCCACCCCCAGTGTTTCTCTCTCTCTCTCCCCCCAGTGTTTCTCTCTCTCTCTCCCCACAGTGTTTCTCTCTCTCTCTCCCCCCAGTGTTTCTCTCTCTCTCTCCCCCCAGTGTTTCTTTCTCTCTCTCCCCGCCAGTGTTTCTCTCTCTCTCTCTCCCCCCAGTGTTTGTCTCTCTCTCTCCCCCCAGTGTTTCTCTCTCTCTCTCCCCCCAGTGTTTCTCTCTCTCTCTCCCCCCAGTGTTTCTCTCTCTCTCCCCCCAGTGTTTCTCTCTCTCTCTCCCCACTGTGTTTCTCTCTCTCTCTCCCCCCAGGGTTTCTCTCTCTCTCTCCCTCCAGCTTTTCTCTCTCTCTCTCCCCCCAGTTTTTCTCTCTCTCTCCCCCCAGTGTTTATCTCTCTCTCCCCCCAGTGTTTCTCTCTCTCTCTCCCCCCAGTGTTTCTCTCTCTCTCTCCCCAGTGTTTTTCTCTCTCTCTCCCCCCAGTGTTTCTCCCTCTCTCCCCCTCTCTCTCCCCCCAGTGTTTCTCTCTCTCTCTCTCTCCCCCCAGTGTTTCTCTCTCTCTCTCTCTCTCTCCCCCCAGTGTTTCTCTCTCTCTCCCCCCAGTGTTTCTCTCTCTCTCTCTCACCCCACACTGTTTCTCTCTCTCTCTCTCTCTCTCCCCCAATTGTTTCTCTCTCTCTCCACCCACTGTTTCCCTCTCTCTCCCCCCAGTGTTTCCCTCTCTCTCTCCCCCCAATGTTTCTCTCTCTCTCTCCCCCCGCAGTGTTTCCCTCTCTCTCTCTCCCCAGTGTTTCCCTCTTTCTGTCTCCCCCAGTGTTTCTCTCTCTCTACCCCCTGTGATTCCCTCTGTCTCCCCCTAGATTTTCTGTCTCTCCCCCCAGTGTTTCTCTCTCTCTCTCTCTCACCCTACATTGTTTCTCTCTCTCTCTCTCTCTCTCTCCCCCAATTGTTTCTCTCTCTCTCCCCCCACTGTTTCCCTCTCTCTCCCCCCAGTGTTTCCCTCTCTCTCTCCCCCCAGTGTTTCTCTCTCTCTCTCCCCCCGCAGTGTTTCCCTCTCTCTCTCTCCCCAGTGTTTCCCTCTTTCTGTCTCCCCCAGTGTTTCTCTCTCTATCTCCCCCCAGAATTTCTCTCTCCCCCAGTCCTTCTCTCGCTCTCTCTCTCTCCCCCACCCCAGTTTTTTCTCTCTCTCTCCGCCCAGTGTTTATCTCTCTCCCCCCAGTGATTCTCTCCCTCTCTCTCTCTACCCAGTCTTTCTCTCATTCTCTCCCCCCCAGTGTTTCTCTCTCACTCTCTCTCCCCCCAGTGTTTCTCTCTCTCTCCCGCAGTGTTTCTCTGTCACACGCAGTGTTTCTCTCTCACTCACGCAGTGTTTCTCTCTCTCTCTCTCCCCCCAGTGTTTCTCTCTCTCTCTCTCTCTCCCACAGTGTTGCTCTCTCTCTCCACCAGTGTTGCTCTCTCTCTCCCACAGTGTTGCTCTCTCTCTCCCCCAGTGTTGCTCTCTCTCCGCCAGTGTTTCTCTCTTTCTCTCCCCCCGAGTGTTTCTCTCTCTCTCCCCCCGAGTGTTTCTCTCTCTCTCCCCCCAGTGTTTTTCTCTCTCTCTCTCTCTATCTCTCTACCCCTAGTGTTTCTCTCTTTCTGACCCCCCCATTGCTTCTCTCTCTCTCCCCCCAGTTTCTCTCTCTCTCTCTCCCCCCGCAGTGTTTCCCTCTCTCTCTCTCCCCCCAGTGTTTCCCTCTTTCTGTCTCCCCCAGTGTTTCTCTCTCTCTCTCCCCCCCCAGTTTTTTTCTCTCTCTCTCTCCGCCCAGTGTTTATCTCTCTCCCCGCAGTGATTCTCTCCCTCTCTCTCCACCCAGTCTTTCTCTCTTTCTCTCCCCCAGTGTTTCTCTCTCACTCTCTCTCCCCCCAGTGTTTCTCTCTCTCACCCCCAAGTGTTTCTCTCTCTCTCTCACGCAGTGTCTCTCTCTCTCTCTCCCCCCAGTGTTGCTCTCTCTCTCCACCAGTGATGCTCTCTCTCTCCCCCAGTGTTGCTCTCTCTCTCCCCCAGTGTTGCTCTCTCTCCCCCAGTGTTTCTCTCTTTCTCTCCCCCCGAGTGTTTCTCTCTCTCTCCCCCCGAATGTATCTCTCTCTCGCCCCCCCCAGTGTTTTTCTCTCTCTCTCTACCCCTCGTGTTTCTCTGTCTCTTACCCCCCCCCCCATTGATTCTCTATCTTCCCTCCAGTGTTTCTCTCTCTCTCTCCCCCCCGAGTGTTTCTTTCTCTCTCTCCCCCCCGCCCCGAGTGTTTCTCTCTCTCTCTCCCTCCAGTGTTTCTCTCTCTCTCTCTCTCTCTCCCTCCAGCTTTTCTCTCTCTCTCTCCCCCCAGTTTTTCTCTCTCTCTCCCCCCAGTGTTTCTCTCGCTCTCTCCCCCTGTGTTTCTCTCTCACGCAATGTTTCTCTCTCACTCTCTCTCCCCCCAGTGTTTCTCTCTCTCACCCCCAAGTGTTTCTCTCTCTCTCTCCCGCAGTTTTTCTCTCTCTCACGCAGTGTTTCTCTCTCTCACGCAGTGTTTCTCTCTCTCTCTCCCCCCAGTGTTTCTCTCACTCTCTCTCCCTCCAGTGTTTCTCTCTCTCTCTCTCTCCCCAGTGTTGCTCTCTCTCATTGATTCTCTATCTCTCCCTCCAGTGTTTCTCTCTCTCTCTCCCCCCCCAAGTGTTTCTCTCTCTCTCTCCCTCCAGTGTTTCTCTCTCTCTCTCTCTCTCCCCCGTAGTGTTTCTCTCTCTCTCTCCCCCAGTGTTTCTTTCTTTCTCCCCCCAGTGTTTCTCTCTCTCCCCCCCCCAGTATTTCTCTCTCGCTCTCTCTCTCTCCCCCCAGTGTTTCTCTCGCTCTCTCCCCTGTGTTTCTCTCACTCACGCAATGTTTCTCTCTCTCTCTCCCCCCAGTGTTTCTCTCTCACTCTCTCTCCCCCCAGTGTTTCTCTCTCTCTCCCCCAGTGTTTCTCCCTCTCCCCCCAGTGTTTCTCTCTCTCCCCCCAGTGTTTCGCTCTCTCTCCCGCAGTATTTCTCTCTCTCACGCAGTGTTTCTCTCTCATTCACGCAGTGTTTCTCTCTCTCTCTCCCCCCAGTGTTTCTCTCACTCTCTCTCTCCCCAATGTTTCTCTCTCTATCTCCCCCCGTCCTTCTCTCGCTCTCTCTCTCTCCCCCAACCCCCAGTTTTTTTCTCTCTCTCTCTCCCCCCAATGTTTCTCTCTCTCACCCCCAAGTGTTTCTCTCTCTCTCTCCCGCAGTGTTTCTCACTCTCACGCACTGTTTCTCTCTCTCTCTCTCTCTCTCTCCCCCCAGTGTTTCTCTCTCTCTCTCTCTCTCTCTCCCCGCAGTGTTTCTCTCTCTCTCTCTCTCTCCCCAGTGTTTCTCACTCTCTCTCCCCCCCCAGTGTTTCTCTCTCTCTCTCCCCCCAGTGTTTCTCTCTCTCTCTCCCCCCAGGATTTCTCTCTCTCTCTCCCCCCAGTGTTTCTCTCTCTCTCTCCCCCCAGTGTTTCTCTCTCTCTCTCCCCCCAGTGATTCACTCTCTCTCTCCCCCCAGTGTTTCTCTCTGTCTCGCCCCCCAGTGTTTCTCTCTCTCTCCCCCCAGTGTTTCTCTCTCTCTCCCCTCATTGTTTCTCTCTCTCTCTCCCCCCACTGTTTCTCTCTCTCTCCCCCCAGTGTTTCTCTCTCTCTCTCGCCCCAGTGTTTCTCTCTCTCTCCCCGCCCCCAGTGTTTCTCTCTCTCTCTCCCCCCAGTGTTTCTCTCTCTCTCTCCCCCTAGTGTTTCTCTCTCTCTCTCCCCCCAGTGTTTCTCTCTCTCTCCCCCCAGTGATTCTCTCTCTCTCTCCCCCCAGTGTTTCTCTCTCTCTCTCCCCCCAGTGTTTCTCTCTCTCTCCCCCAGTGTTTCTCTCTCTCTCTCTCACCTTGTGATTCTCTCTCTCTCCCCCCAGTGTTTCTCTCTCTCTCCCCCCAGTGATTCCCTCTGTCTCCCCCTCGTTTTTCTGTCTCTCCCCCCAGTGTTTCTCTCTCTCTCTCTCACCCCACATTGTTTCTCTCTCTCTCTCTCTCCCCCCCAATTGTTTCTCTCTCTCTCCCCCCACTGTTTCCCTCTCTCTCCCCCCAGTCCCTCTCTCTCTCCCCCCAGTGTTTCTCTCTCTCTCTCCCCCCCGCAGTGTTTCCCTCTCTCTCTCTCCCCCCAGTGTTTCCCTCTTTCTGTCTCCCCCAGTGTTTCTCTCTCTATCTCCCCCAGTATTTCTCTCTCCCCCAGTCCTTCTCTCGCTCTCTCTCTCTCCCCCACCCCAGTTTTTTCTATCTCTCTCTCCGCCCAGTGTTTATCTCTCTCCCCCCAGTGATTCTCTCCCTCTCTCTCTCTACCCAGTCTTTCTCTCTTTCTCTCCCCCCATTGTTTCTCTCTCACTCTCTCTCCCCCCAGTGTTTCTCTCTCTCTCCCGCAGTGTTTCTCTGTCTCACGCAGTGTTTCTCTCTCACTCACGCAGTGTTTCTCTCTCTCTCTCCCCCCAGTGTTTCTCTCTCTCTCTCCCCCAGTGTTTCTTTCTCTCTCCCCCCAGTGTTTCTCTCTCTCCCCCCCAGTATTTCTCTCTCGCTCTCTCTCTCTCCCCCCAGTGTTTCTCTCTCTCTCTCCCCCCAGTGTTTCTCTCTCACTCTCTCTCCCCCCAGTGTTTCTCTCTCCCTCTCTCCCACTGTTTCTCTCTCTCTCTCCCCCAGTGTTTCTCTCTCTCTCCCCCACTGTTTCTCTCTCTCCCCCCAGTGTTTCTCTCTCACTCTCTCTCCCCCCAGTGTTTCTCTCTCCCTCTCCCCCACTGTTTCTCTCTCTCTCTCCCCCAGTGTTTCTCTCTCTCTCCCCCACTGTTTCTCTCTCTCCCCCCAGTGTTTCTCTCTCTCCCCCCAGTGTTTCGCTCTCTCTCCCGCAGTGTTTCTCTCTCTCACGCAGTGTTTCTCTCTCATTCACGCAGTGTTTCTCTCTCTCTCTCCCCCCAGTGTTTATCTCACTCTCTCTCTCCCCAGTGTTTCTCTCTCTCTCTCTCTCCCCCCAGTGTTGCTCTCTCTCTCCCCCAGTGTTGCTCTCTCTCTCCCCCAGTGTTGCTCTCTCTCTCCCCCAGTGTTGCTCTCTCTCCGCCAGTGTTTCTCTCTTTCTCTCCCCCCGAGTGTTTCTCTCTCTCTCCCCCCGAGTGTTTCTCTCTCTCTCCCACCGAGTGTTTCTCACTCTCTCTCTCTCTCTACCCCGAGTGATTCTCTCTCTCTCCCCCCAGTGTTTCTCTCTCTCTCTCCCCCCGCAGTGTTTCCCTCTCTCTCTCCCCCCAGTGTTTCCCTCTTTCTGCCTCCCCCAGTGTTTCTCTCTCTACCTCCCCCCAGTATTTCTCTCTCCCCCAGTCCTTCTCTCGCTCTCTCTCTCTCCCCCAACCCCCAGTTTTTTTCTCTCTCTCTCTCCGCCCACTGTTTATCTCTCTCCCCCCAGTGATTCTCTCCCTCTCTCTCTCTACCCAGTCTTTCTCTCTTTCTCTCCCCCCACTGTTTATCTCTCACTCTCTCTCCCCCCAATGTTTCTCTCTCTCTCCCGCAGTGTTTCTCTCTCTCACGCAGTGTTTCTCTCTCTCTCTCTCTCCCCCCAGTGTTTCTCTCTCTCTCTCTCTCTCTCTCTCTCCCCGCAGTGTTTCTCTCTCTCTCTCTCTCTCTCTCTCTCCCCGCAGTGTTTCTCTCTCTCTCTCTCTCCCCCCAGTGTTTCTCTCTCTCTCTCCCCCCAGTGTTTCTCTCTCTCTCTCCCCCCAGTGATTCTCTCTCTCTCTCCCCCCAGTGTTTCTCTCTCTCTCTCCCCCCAGTGTTTCTCTCTCTCTCCCCCAGTGTTTCTCTCTCTCTCTCTCTCACCTTGTGATTCTCTCTCTCTCCCCCCAGTGTTTCTCTCTCTCTCCCCCCAGTGATTCCCTCTGTCTCCCCCTAGTTTTTCTGTCTCTCCCCCCAGTGTTTCTCTCTCTCTCTCTCACCCCACATTGTTTCTCTCTCTCTCTCTCTCTCTCTCTCCCCCCCAATTGTTTCTCTCTCTCTCCCCCCACTGTTCCCCTCTCTCTCCCCCCAGTCCCTCTCTCTCTCCCCCCAGTGTTTCTCTCTCTCTCTCCCCCAGTGTTTCTCTCTCTATCTCCCCCCAGTGTTTCCCTCTCTCTCTCCCCCAGTGTTTCTCTCTCTATCTCCCCCCAGTATTTCTCTCTCCCCCAGTCCTTCTCTCGCTCTCTCTCTCTCCCCCACCCCAGTTTTTTCTATCTCTCTCTCCGCCCAGTGTTTATCTCTCTCCCCCCAGTGATTCTCTCCCTCTCTCTCTCTACCCAGTCTTTCTCTCTTTCTCTCCCCCCATTGTTTCTCTCTCACTCTCTCTCCCCCCAGTGTTTCTCTCTCTCTCCCGCAGTGTTTCTCTGTCTCACGCAGTGTTTCTCTCTCACTCACGCAGTGTTTCTCTCTCTCCCTCCCCCCAGTGTTTCTCTCTCTCTCTCCCCCAGTGTTTCTTTCTCTCTCCCCCCAGTGTTTCTCTCTCTCCCCCCCCCAGTATTTCTCTCTCGCTCTCTCTCTCTCCCCCCAGTGTTTCTCTCTCTCTCCCCAGTGTTTCTCTCTCTCCCCCCAGTGTTTCGCTCTCTCTCCCGCAGTGTTTCTCTCTCTCACGCAGTGTTTCTCTCTCATTCACGCAGTGTTTCTCTCTCTCTCTCCCCCCAGTGTTTCTCTCACTCTCTCTCTCCCCAGTGTTTCTCTCTCTCTCTCTCTCCCCCCAGTTTTGCTCTCTCTCTCCCCCAGTGTTGCTCTCTCTCTCCCCCAGTGTTGCTCTCTCTCCGCCAGTGTTTCTCTCTTTCTCTCCCCCCGAGTGTTTCTCTCTCTCTCCCCCCGAGTGTTTCTCTCTCTCTCCCCCCGAGTGTTTCTCACTCTCTCTCTCTCTCTACCCCGAGTGATTCTCTCTCTCCCCCCAGTGTTTCTCTCTCTCTCTCCCCCCGCAGTGTTTCCCTCTCTCTCTCCCCCCAGTGTTTCCCTCTTTCTCTCTCCCCCAGTCCTTCTCTCGCTCTCTCTCTCCCCCCCCCAGTTTTTATCTCTCTCTCTCTCCGCCCAGTGTTTATCTCTCTCCCCACAGTGATTCTCTCCCTCTCTCTCTACCCAGTTTTTCTCTCTTTCTCTCCCCCCAGTGTTTCTCTCTCACTCTCTCTCCCCCCAGTGTTTCTCTCTCTCACACCCAAGTGTTTCTCTATCTCTCTCCCGCAGTGTTTCTCTCTCTCACTCAGTGTTTCTCTCTCTCTCTCCCCCCAGTGTTTCTCTCACTCTCTCTCCCTCCAGTGTTTCTCTCACTCTCTCTCTCTCCCCCCAGTGTTGCTCTCTCTCTCTCCCAGTGTTGCTCTCTCTCCCCCAGTGTTTCTCACTTTCTCTCCCCCAGTGTTTCTCTCTCTCTCTCCCCCCAGTGTTTCTTTCTCTCTCACCCAGTGTTTCTCTCTCTCTCCCCCCAGTATTTCTCTCGCTCTCTCCCCTGTGTTTCGCTCTCTCACGCAGTTTTTCTCTCTTTCTCTCCCCCCAGTGTTTCTCTCTCACTCTCTCTCCCCCCAGTGTTTCTCTCTCTCTCCCCCCAGTGTTTCTCTCTCACTCTCTCTCCCCCCAGTGTTTCTCTCTCTCTCTCCCCCCAGTGTTTCTCTCACTCTCTCTCCCCCCAGTGTTTCTCTCTCTCTCTCTCCCCCCCCCAGTGTTGCTCTCTCTCTCCACCAGTGTTGCTCTCTCTCTCTCCCCCAGTGTTGCTCTCTCTCTCCCCCAGTGTTGCGCTCTCCCCGCCAGTGTTTCTCTCTTTCTCTCCCCCCGAGTGTTTCTCTCTCTCTCCCCCCGAGTGTTTCTCTCTCTCCCCCCCAGTGTTTTTCTCTCTCTCTCTCTCTCTCTCCCCCCAGTGTTTCCCTCTTTCTGTCTCCCCCAGTGTTTCTCTCTCTATCTCCCCCCAGTGTTTCTCTCTCCCCCAGTCCTTCTCTCGCTCTCTCTCTCTCCCCCCCCCAGTTTTTCTCTCTCTCTCTCTCCGCCCAGTGTTTATCTCTCTCCCCCCACTGATTCTCTCCCTCTCTCTCTCTACCCAGTCTTTCTCTCCCCCCAGTGTTTCTCTCTCACTCTCTCTCCCCCCAGTGTTTCTCTCTCTCACCCCCAAGTGTTTCTCTCTCTCTCTCCCGCAGTGTTTCTCTCTCTCACGCAGTGTTTCTCTCTCTCACGCAGTGTTTCTCTCTCTCTCTCCCCCCAGTGTTTCTCTCACTCTCTCTCCCCCAGTGTTTCTCTCTCTCTCTCTCCGCCCAGTGTTGCTCTCCCTCTCCACCAGTGTTGCTCTCTCTCTCCCCCAGTGTTGCTCTCTCTCTCCCCCAGTGTTGCTCTCTCTCCCCCAGTGTTTCTCTCTTTCTCTCACCCCGAGTGTTTCTCTCTCTCTCCCCCCGAGTGTTTCTCTCTCTCTCCCCCCCAGTGTTTTTCTCTCTCTCTCTCTCGACCCCTAGTGTTTCTCTGTCTCTTACCCCCCCCCATTGATTCTCTATCTCTCCCTCCAGTGTTTCTCTCTCTCCCCCCCCCCCCCCGAGTGTTTCTCTTTCTCTCTCCCTCCAGTGTTTCTCTCTCACTCTCTCTCTCCCCCGCAGTGTTTCTCTCTCTCTCTCCCCCAGTGTTTCTTTCTCTCTCCCCCCAGTGTTTCTCTCTCTCTCTCCCCCCAGTGTTTCTCTCGCTCTCTCCCCTGTGTTTCTCTCTCTCACGCAATGTTTCTCTCTCTCTCTCCCCCAGTGTTTCTCTCTCTCCCCCCAGTGTTTCTCTCTCTCCCCCCAGTGTTTCGCTCTCTCTCCCGCAGTGTTTCTCTCTCTCCCCCAGTGTTTCTCTCTCTATCTCCCCCCAGTATTTCTCTCTCCCCCATCCTTCTCTCGCTCTCTCTCTCTCCCCCACCCCAGTTTTTTCTATCTCTCTCTCCGCCCAGTGTTTATCTCTCTCCCCCCAGTGATTCTCTCCCTCTCTCTCTCTACCCAGTCTTTCTCTCTTTCTCTCCCCCCATTGTTTCTCTCTCACTCTCTCTCCCCCCATTGTTTCTCTCTCTCTCCCGCAGTGTTTCTCTCTCTCTCTCCCCCAGTGTTTCTTTCTCTCTCCCCCCAGTGTTTCTCTCTCTCCCCCCCCCCAGTATTTCTCTCTCGCTCTCTCTCTCTCTCCCCAGTGTTTCTCTCGCTCTCTCCCCTGTGTTTCTCTCTCTCACGCAATGTTTCTCTCTCTCTCTCCCCCCAGTGTTTCTCTCTCACTCTCTCTCCCCCCAGTGTTTCTCTCTCCCTCTCCCCCACTGTTTCTCTCTCTCTCTCCCCCAGTGTTTCTCTCTCTCTCTCCCCCAGTGTTTCTCTCTCTCCCCCCAGTGTTTCTCTCTCTCCCCCCAGTGTTTCGCTCTCTCTCCCGCAGTGTTTCTCTCTCTCACGCAGTGTTTCTCTCTCATTCACGCAGTGTTTCTCTCTCTCTCTCCCCCCAGTGTTTCTCTCACTCTCTCTCTCCCCAGTGTTTCTCTCTCTCTCTCTCTCCCCCCAGTTTTGCTCTCTCTCTCCCCCAGTGTTGCTCTCTCTCTCCCCCAGTGTTGCTCTCTCTCCGCCAGTGTTTCTCTCTTTCTCTCCCCCCGAGTGTTTCTCTCTCTCTCCCCCCGAGTGTTTCTCTCTCTCCCCCCGAGTGTTTCTCACTCTCTCTCTCTCTCTACCCCGAGTGATTCTCTCTCTCCCCCCAGTGTTTCTCTCTCTCTCTCCCCCCGCAGTGTTTCCCTCTCTCTCTCCCCCCAGTGTTTCCCTCTCTCTCTCCCCCAGTGTTTCTCTCTCTACCTCCCCCCAGTATTTCTCTCTCCCCCAGTCCTTCTCTCGCTCTCTCTCTCTCCCCCAACCCCCAGTTTTTTTCTCTCTCTCTCTCCGCCCACTGTTTATCTCTCTCCCCCCCAGTGATTCTCTCCCTCTCTCTCTCTACCCAGTCTTTCTCTCTTTCTCTCCCCCCAGTGTTTCTCTCTCTCTCTCTCTCCCGCAGTGTTTCTCTCTCTCACGCAGTGTTTCTCTCTCTCTCTCTCTCTCCCCCCAGTGTTTCTCTCTCTCTCTCTCTCTCCCCAGTGTTTCTCACTCTCTCTCCCCCCCCCCCCAGTGTTTCTCTCTCTCTCTCCCCCAAGTGTTTCTCTCTCTCTCTCCCCCCAGGATTTCTCTCTCTCTCTCCCCCCAGTGTTTCTCTCTCTCTCCCCCCAGTGTTTCTCTCTCCCTCTCCCCCCAGTGTTTCACTCTCTCTCTCCCCCCAGTGTCTCTCTCTCTCGCCCCCCAGTGTTTCTCTCTCTCTCCCCCCAGTGTTTAACTCTCTCACTCCCCCCAGTGTTTCTCTCTCTCTCCCCTCATTGTTTCTCTCTCTCTCCCCCCAGTGTTTCTCTCTCTATCTCCCCCCAGTGTTTCTCTCTCTCTCTCGCCCCAGTGTTTCTCTCTCTCTCCCCGCCCCCAGTGTTTCTCTCTCTCTCTCCCCCCAGTGTTTCTCTCTCTCTCTCTCCCACCAGTGTTTCTCTCTCTCTCTCCCCCCAGTGTTTCTCTCTCTCTCTCCCCCCAGTGATTCTCTCTCTCTCTCCCCCCAGTGTTTCTCTCTCTCTCTCCCCCCAGTGTTTCTCTCTCTCTCCCCCAGTGTTTCTCTCTCTCTCTCTCTCACCTTGTGATTCTCTCTCTCTCCCCCCAGTGTTTCTCTCTCTCTCCCCCCATTGATTCCCTCTGTCTCCCCCTAGTTTTTCTTTCTCTCCCCCCAGTGTTTCTCTCTCTCTCTCTCTCACCCCACATTGTTTCTCTCTCTCTCTCTCCCCCCCAATTGTTTCTCTCTCTCTCCCCCCACTGTTTCCCTCTCTCTCCCCCCAGTCCCTCTCTCTCTCCCCCCAGTGTTTCTCTCTCTCTCTCCCCCCGCAGTGTTTCCCTCTTTCTGTCTCCCCCAGTGTTTCTCTCTCTCTCTCCCCCCCGAAGTTTGTCTCTGTCTCTCCCCCCACTGTTTCCCTCTCTCTCTCCCCCCAGTGTTTCTCTCTCTCTCCCCCCCGCAGTGTTTCCCTCTCTCTCTCCCCCCAGTGTTTCCCTCTTTCTGTCTCCCCCAGTGTTTCTCTCTCTCTCTCTCTCCCCCCATTGTTGCTCTCTCTCTCCACCAGTTTGCTCTCTCTCTCCCCCAGTGTTGCTCTCTCTCTCCCCCAGTGTTGCTCTCTCTCCCACAGTGTTTCTCTCTTTCTCTCCCCCCGAGTGTTTCTCTCTCTCTCCCCCCGAGTGTTTCTCTCTCTCTCTCCCCCAGTGTTTTTTTCTCTCTCTCTCTCTCTCTACCCCGAGTGTTTCTCTCTCTCTTACACCCCCCCCCCATTGATTCTCTCTCTCTCCCCCCAGTATTTTTCTCTCTCTCTCCCCCCTCAGTGTTTCCCTCTCTCTCTCCCCCCAGTGTTTCCCTCTTTCTCTCTCCCCCAGTCCTTCTCTCGCTCTCTCTCTCCCCCCTCCCCCAGTTTTTATCTCTCTCTCTCTCCGCCCAGTGTTTATCTCTCTCCCCACAGTGATTCTCTCCCTCTCTCTCTACCCAGTTTTTCTTTCTTTCTCTCCCCCCAGTGTTTCTCTCTCTCTCCCCCCAGTGTTTCTCTCTCTCTCTCACTCAGTGTTTCTCACTCTCACGCAGTGTTTCTCTCTCTCTCTCCCCCCAGTGTTTCTCTCACTCTCTCTCCCTCCAGTGTTTCTCTCTCTCTCTCTCTCTCCCCCCAGTGTTGCTCTCTCTCTCCACCAGTGTTGCTCTCTCTCTCCCCCAGTGTTGCTCTCTCTCTCTCCCAGTGTTGCTCTTTCTCCCCCAGTGTTTCTCACTTTCTCTCCCCCCGAGTGTTTCTCTCTCTCTCCCCCCGAGTGTTTCTCTCTCTCTCCCCCCAGTGTTTTTTTCTCTCTCTCTACCCCTAGTGTTTCTCTGTCTCTTTCCCCCCCCATTGATTCTCAATCTCTCCCTCCAGTGTTTCTCTCTCTCTCTCCCCCCGAGTGTTTCTCTCTCTCCCCCCCGCCCCGAGTGTTTCTCTCTCTCTCTCCCTCCAGTGTTTCTCTCTCTCTCTCTCTCTCCCCCGCAGTGTTTCTCTCTGTCTCTCCCCCCAGTGTTTCTTTCTCTCTCACCCAGTGTTTCTCTCCCTCCCCCCCCCCAGTATTTCTCTCTCGCTCTCTCTCTCTCCCCCCAGTATTTCTCTCGCTCTCTCCCCTGTGTTTCGCTCTCTCACGCAGTTTTTCTCTCTTTCTCTCCCCCCAGTGTTTCTCTCTCACTCTCTCTCCCCCCAGTGTTTCTCTCTCTCTCCCCCCAGTGTTTCTCTCTCACTCTCTCTCCCCCCAGTGTTTCTCTCTCTCTCCCGCAGTGTTTCTCTCTCTCACGCAGTGTTTCTTTCTCACTCACGCAGTGTTTCTCTCTCTCTCTCCCCCCAGTGTTTCTCTCACTCTCTCTCCCCCCAGTGTTTCTCTCTCTCTCTCTCTCCCCCCAGTGTTGCTCTCTCTCTCCACCAGTGTTGCTCTCTCTCTCTCCCCCAGTGTTGCTCTCTCTCTCCCCCAGTGTTGCTCTCTCCCCGCCAGTGTTTCTCTCTTTCTCTCCCCCCGAGTGTTTCTCTCTCTCTCCCCCCGAGTGTTTCTCTCTCTCTCCCCCCCAGTGTTTTTCTCTCTGTCTCTCTCTCTCTACCCCTAGTGATTCTCTCTCTCTCTCCCCCCAGTGTTTCTCTCACTCTCTCTCTCCCCAGTGTTTCTCTCTCTCTCTCTCCCCCCAGTTTTGCTCTCTCTCTCCCCCAGTGTTGCTCTCTCTCTCCCCCAGTGTTGCTCTCTCTCCGCCAGTGTTTCTCTCTTTCTCTCCCCCCGAGTGTTTCTCTCTCTCTCCCCCCGAGTGTTTCTCTCTCTCTCCCCCCGAGTGTTTCTCTCTCTCTCCCCCCGAGTGTTTCTCTCTCTCTCCCCCCGAGTGTTTCTCTCTCTCTCCCCCCGAGTGTTTCTCACTCTCTCTCTCTCTCTACCCCGAGTGATTCTCTCTCTCCCCCCAGTGTTTATCTCTCTCTCTCCCCCCGCAGTGTTTCCCTCTCTCTCTCCCCCCAGTGTTTCCCTCTTTCTGCCTCCCCCAGTGTTTCTCTCTCTCTCTCCCCCAACCCCCAGTTTTTTTCTCTCTCTCTCTCCGCCCACTGTTTATCTCTCTCCCCCCCAGTGATTCTCTCCCTCTCTCTCTCTACCCAGTCTTTCTCTCTTTCTCTCCCCCCAGTGTTTCTCTCTCACTCTCTCTCCCCCCAATGTTTCTCTCTCTCACCCCCAAGTGTTTCTCTCTCTCTCTCCCGCAGTGTTTCTCTCTCTCACGCAGTGTTTCTCTCTCTCTCTCTCTCTCCCCCCAGTGTTTCTCTCTCTCTCTCTCTCTCTCTCTCGCTCTCTCCCCGCAGTGTTTCTCTCTCTCTCTCTCTCCCCAGTGTTTCTCACTCTCTCTCCCCCCCCCAAGTGTTTCTCTCTCTCTCTCCACCTCTCTCTCCCCCCAGTGTCTCTCTCTCTCTCTCCCCCCAGGATTTCTCTCTCTCTCTCCCCCCAGTGTTTCTCTCTCTCTCCCCCCAGTGTTTCTCTCTCTCTCTCCCCCCAGTGTTTCACTCTCTCTCTCCCCCCAGTGTCTCTCTCTCTCTCTCGCCCCCCAGTGTTTCTCTCTCTCTCCCCCCAGTGTTTAACTCTCTCACTCCCCCCAGTGTTTCTCTCTCTCTCCCCTCATTGTTTCTCTCTCTCTCTCCCCCCAATGTTTCTCTCTCTCTCCCCCCAGTGTTTCTCTCTCTCTCTCCCCCCAGTGTTTCTCTCTCTCTCCCCGCCCCCAGTGTTTCTCTCTCTCTCTCCCCCCAGTGTTTCTCTCTCTCTCTCCCACCAGTGTTTCTCTCTCTCTCTCCCCCCAGTGTTTCTCTCTCTCTCTCCCCCCAGTGATTCTCTCTCTCTCTCCCCCCAGTGTTTCTCTCTCTCTCTCCCCCCAGTGTTTCTCTCTCTCTCCCCCAGTGTTTCTCTCTCTCTCTCTCTCACCTTGTGATTCTCTCTCTCTCCCCCCAGTGTTTCTCTCTCTCTCCCCCCATTGATTCCCTCTGTCTCCCCCTAGTTTTTCTTTCTCTCCCCCCAGTGTTTCTCTCTCTCTCTCTCACCCCACATTGTTTCTCTCTCTCTCTCTCTCTCCCCCCCAATTGTTTCTCTCTCTCTCCCCCCACTGTTTCCCTCTCTCTCCCCCCAGTCCCTCTCTCTCTCCCCCCAGTATTTCTCTCTCTCTCTCCCCCCGCAGTGTTTCCCTCTCTCTCTCCCCCCAGTGTTTCCCTCTTTCTCTCTCCCCCAGTCCTTCTCTCGCTCTCTCTCTCCCCCCCCCCCAGTTTTTATCTCTCTCTCTCTCCGCCCAGTGTTTATCTCTCTCCCCACAGTGATTCTCTCCCTCTCTCTCGACCCAGTTTTTCTCTCTTTCTCTACCCCCAGTGTTTCTCTCTCACTCTCTCCCCCCCCAGTGTTTCTCTCTCTCACACCCAAGTGTTTCTCTCTCTCTCCCCCAGTGTTTCTCTCTCTCTCTCCCCCCAGTGTTTCTCTCACTCTCTCTCCCTCCAGCGTTTCTCTCTCTCTCTCTCTCTCCCCCCAGTGTTGCTCTCTCTCTCCACCAGTGTTGCTCTCTCTCTCCCAGTGTTGCTCTCTCTCCCCCAGTGTTTATCACTTTCTCTCCCCCCGAGTGTTTCTCTCTCTCTCCCCCCGAGTGTTTCTCTCTCTCTCCCCCCCAGTGTTTTTTTCTCTCTCTCTACCCCTAGTGTTTCTCTGTCTCTTTCCCCCCCCCATTGATTCTCAATCTCTCCCTCCAGTGTTTCTCTCTCTCTCTCCCCCCCGAGTGTTTCTCTCTCTCCCCCCCGCCCCGAGTGTTTCTCTCTCTCTCTCCCTCCAGTGTTTCTCTCTCTCTCTCTCTCCCCCGCAGTGTTTCTCTCTCTCTCTCCCCCCAGTGTTTCTTTCTCTCTCACCCAGTGTTTCTCTCTCTCCCCCCCCCCCCCAGTATTTCTCTCGCTCTCTCCCCCCATTGTTTCTCTCTCACTCTCTCTCCCCCCAGTGTTTCTCTCTCTCTCTCCCCCCAGTGTTTCTCTCACTCTCTCTCCCCCCAGTGTTTCTCTCTCTCTCTCTCTCCCCCCATTCTTGCTCTCTCTCTCCACCAGTTTGCTCTCTCTCTCCCCCAGTGTTGCTCTCTCTCCCCCAGTGTTTCTCTCTTTCTCTCCCCCCGAGTGTTTCTCTCTCTCTTACACCCCCCCCCCCATTGATTCTCTCTCTCTCCCCCCAGTATTTCTCTCTCTCTCCCCCCCCGCAGTGTTTCCCTCTCTCTCTCCCCCCAGTGTTTCCCTCTTTCTCTCTCCCCCAGTCCTTCTCTCGCTCTCTCTCTCTCCCCCCCCCCAGTTTTTGTCTCTCTCTCTCTCCGCCCAGTGTTTATCTCTCTCCCCACAGTGATTCTCTCCCTCTCTCTCTACCCAGTTTTTCTCTCTTTCTCTCCCCCCAGTGTTTCTCTCTCACTCTCTCTCCCCCCAGTGTTTCTCTCTCTCACACCCAAGTGTTTCTCTCTCTCTCCCGCAGTGTTTCTCTCTCTCATGCAGTGTTTCTCACTCTCACGCAGTGTTTCTCTCTCTCTCTCCCCCCAGTGTTTCTCTCACTCTCTCTCCCTCCAGTGTTTCTCTCTCTCTCTCTCTACCCCCAGTGTTGCTCTCTCTCACCCCCAGTGTTGCTCTCTCTCTCTCCCAGTGTTGCTCTCTCTCCCCCAGTGTTTCTCTCTTTCTCTCCCCCCGAGTGTTTCTCTCTCTCTCCCCCCGAGTGTTTCTCTCTCTCTCCCCCCCAGTGTTTTTTTCTCTCTCTCTACCCCTGGTGTTCCTCTGTCTCTTTCCCCCCCCCCAATTGATTCTCAATCTCTCCCTCCAGTGTTTCTCTCTCTCTCTCCCCCCCGAGTGTTTCTCTCTCTCTCTCCCTCCAGTGTTTCTCTCTCTCTCTCTCTCTCCCCCGCAGTGTTTCTCTCTCTCTCTCCCCCAGAGTTTCTCTCTCCCCCCCTCCCCCCAGTATTTCTCTCTCGCTCTCTCTCTCTCCCCCCAGTATTTCTCTCGCTCTCTCCCCTGTGTTTCGCTCTCTCACGCAGTTTTTCTCTCTTTCTCTCCCCCCAGTGTTTCTCTCTCTCTCTCTCTCCCACCATTGTTGCTCTCTCTCTCCCCCCAGTGTTGCTCTCTCTCCCCCAGTGTTTCTCTCTTTCTCTCACCCCGAGTGTTTCTCTCTCTCTCCCCCCGAGTGTTTCTCTCTCTCTCCCCCCCAGTGTTTTTCTCTCTCTCTCTCTCTACCCCGAGAGTTTCTCTGTCTCTTAACGCCCCCCATTGATTCTCTATCTCTCCCTCCAGTGTTTCTCTCTCTCTCTCCCCCCCCGAGTGTTTCTCTCTCTCCCCCCCCCCCCGCCCGAGTGTTTTTCTCTCTCTCTCCCTCCAGTGTTTCTCTCTCTCTCTCTCCCCCCCAGTGTTTTTCTCTCTCTCTCTCCCCCCAGTGTTTCTTTCTCTCTCCCCCCAGTGTTACTCTCTCTCCCCCCCCCAGTATTTCTCTCTCGCTCTCTCTCTCTCCCCCCAGAGTTTCTCTCGCTCTCTCCCCTGTGTTTCTCTGTCTCACGCAGTGTTTCTCTCTCTCTTTCTCCCCAGTGTTTCTCTCTCACTCTCTCTCCCCCCAGTGTTTCTCTCTCCCTCTCCCCCACTCTTTCTGTTCTCTCTCCCCCAGTGTTTCTCTCTCTCCCCCAGTGTTTCTCTCTATCTCCCCCAGTGTTTCTCTCTCTCTTCCCCAGTGTTTCTCTCTCTCTTCCCCCCAGTGTTTCTCTCTCTCTCTCTCTCCCCCAGTGTTTCACTCTATCTCTCTCTCCCCATGGTGTTTCTCTCTCTCTCTCTCTACCCCTAGTGTCTCTCTCTCTCTTACACCCCCCCCCCCCATTGATTCTCTCTCTCTCCCCGCAGTATTTCTCTCTCTCTCTCCCCCCGCAGTGTTTCCCTCTCTCTCTCCCCCCAGTGTTTCCCTCTTTCTCTCTCCCCCAGTCCTTCTCTCGCTCTCACTCTCTCCCCCCCCCCAGTTTTTTTCTCTCTCTCTCTCCGCCCAGTGTTTATCTCTCTCCCCACAGTGATTCTCTCCCTCTCTCTCTACCCAGTTTTTCTCTCTTTCTCTCCCCCCAGTGTTTCTCTCTCACTCTCTCTCCCCCCAGTGTTTCTCTCTCTCTCCCCCCAGTGTTTCTCTCTCACTCTCTCTCCCCCCAGTGTTTCTCTCTCTCTCCCGCAGTGTTTCTCTCTCACTCACGCAGTGTTTCTCTCTCTCTCTCCCCCCAGTGTTTCTCTCACTCTCTCTCCCCCCAGTGTTGCTCTCTCTATCCCCCCGAGTGTTTCTCTCTCTCTCCCCCCGAGTGTTTCTCTCTCTCTCCCCCCCAGTGTTTTTCTCTCTCTCTCTCTCTCTCTACCCCTAGTGATTCTCTCTCTCTTACCCCCCGCCCCACCATTGATACTCTCTCTCTCTCCCTCCAGTGTTTCTCTCTCTCTCTTCCCCCGCAGTGTTTCCCTCTCTCTCTCTCCCCCCAGTGTTTCTCTCTCCCCCAGTCCTTCTCTCGCTCTCTCTCTCTCCACCCCCCCAGTTTTTCTCTCTCTCTCTCTCCGCCCAGTGTTTATCTCTCTCCCCCCACTGATTCTCTCCCTCTCTCTCTCTACCCAGTCTTTCTCTCTTTCTCTCCCCCCAGTGTTTCTCTCTCACTCTCTCTCCCCCCAGTGTTTCTCTCTCTCACCCCCAAGTGTTTCTCTCTCTCTCTCCCGCAGTGTTTCTCTCTCTCACGCAGTGTTTCTCTCTCTCTCTCCCCCCAGTGTTTCTCTCACTCTCTCTCCCCCCAGTGTTTCTCTCTCTCTCTCTCTCCCCCAGTGTTGCTCTCTCTCTCCCCCAGTGCTGCTCTCTCTCCCCCAGTGATTCTCTCTTTCTCTCACCCCGAGTGTTTCTCTCTCTCTCCCCCCGAGTGTTTTTCTCTCTCTCTCTCTCTACCCCGAGTGTTTCTCTGTCTCTTAACGCCCCCCATTGATTCTCTATCTCTCCCTCCAGTGTTTCTCTCTCTCTGTCCCCCCCCCCGAGTGTTTCTCTCTCTCTCCGCCCCCCCCCCCCCGCCCCGAGTGTTTCTCTCTCTCTCTCCCCCCCCAGAGTTTCTCTCGCTCTCTCCCCTGTGTTTCTCTCTCTCCCCCAGTGTTTCTCTCTCTCTACCCCAGTGTTTCTCTCTCTCTCCCCCAGTGTTTCTCTCTCTCTCCCCCAGTGTTTCTCTCTCTCTCCCCCAGTGTTTCTCTCTCTCTACCCCAGTGTTTCTCTCTCCCTCTCCCCCACTGTTTCTCTCTCTCTCTCCCCCAGTGTTTCTCTCTCTCCCCCAGTGTTTCTCTCGCTCCCCCCAGTGTTTCTCTCTCACTCTCTCTCCCCCCAGTGTTTCTCTCTCACTCTCTCTCCCCCCAGTGTTTCTCTCTCACTCTCTCTCTCCCCAGTGTTTCTCTCTCACTCTCTCTCCCCCCAGTGTTTCTCTCTCCCTCTCCCCTACTGTTTCTCTCTCTCTCTCCCCCAGTGTTTCTCTCTCTCCCCCAGTGTTTCTCTCTCTCTCCCCCAGTGTTTCTCTCTCTCTCCCCCAGTGTTTCTCTCTCTCTACCCCAGTGTTTCTCTCTCTCTCCTCCAGTGTTTCTCTCTCTCTACCCCAGTGTTTCATTCTCTCCCCCCAGTGTTTCTCTCTTTCTCTCCCAGTGTTTCTCTCTCTCTTCCCCCCAGTGTTTCTCTCTCTCTCTCCCCCAGTGTTTCACTCTATCTCTCTCTCCCCATAGTGTTTCCCTGTCTCTCCCGGCGCCCAGTGTTTCACTCTCTCTCCCCCCCCCACAGTATTTCTCTCTCTCCCCCCCCAGTGTTTCTCTCTCTCCCCCCAGTGTTTCTCTCTCTCTCCCCCCAGTGTTACTCTCACCAATCCCCAGTGTTTTTATCTCTCTCTCTCCCCAGTGTTTCGATCTCTCTCTCTCCCCAGTGTTTCTCTCTCTCTCTCTCCCCCCCAGTGTTTCTCTCTCTCTCTCCCCCCCAGTGTTTATTTCTCTCTCCCCCCAGTGTTACTCTCTCTCCCCCCCCAGTATTTCTCTCTCGCTCTCTCTCTCTCCCCCCAGAGTTTCTCTCGCTCTCTCCCCTGTGTTTCTCTCTCACGCAGTGTTTCTCTCTCTCTTTCTCCCCAGTGTTTCTCTCTCACTCTCTCTCCCCCCAGTGTTTCTCTCTCCCTCTCCCCCACTGTTTCTCTTCTCTCTCCCCCAGTGTTTCTCTCTCTACCCCAGTGTTTCTCTCTCTCCCCCCAGTGTTTCTCTCTATCTCCCCCAGTGTTTCTCTCTCTCTCCCCCAGTGTTTCTCTCTCTCTACCCCAGTGTTTCTCTCTCTCTACCCCAGTGTTTCTCTCTCTCCCCCCAGTGTTTCTCTCTTTCTCTCCCATTGTTTCTCTCTCTCTTCCCCCCAGTGTTTCTCTCTCTCTCTCTCCCCCAGTGTTTCACTCTATCTCTCTCTCCCCATAGTGTTTCTCTGTCTCTCCCCCCGCCCAGTGTTTCACTCTCTCTCCCCCCCCCCCACAGTATTTCTCTCTCACCCCCCCCCAGTGTTTCTCTCTCTCTCCCCCCAGTGTTTCTCTCTCTCTCCCCCCAGTGTTACTCTCACCAACCCCCAGTGTTTTTATCTCTCTCTCTCCCCAGTGTTTCGATCTCTCTCTCTCCCCAGTGTTTCTCTCTCTCTCACCCCACATTGTTTCTCTCTCTCTCCCTCTACCCCTAGTGTTTCTCTGTCTCTTAACGCCCCCCATTGATTCTCTATCTCTCCCTCCAGTGTTTCTCTCTCTCTCTCCCCTCCGAGTGTTTCTCTCTCTCTCCCCCCCGCCCCCGCCCCGAGTGTTTCTCTCTCTCTCTCCCTCCAGTGTTTCTCTCTCTCTCTCTCTCCCCCCAGTGTTTCTTTCTCTCTCCCCCCAGTGTTTCTCTCTCCCCCCCCCCCAGTATTTCTCTCTCGCTCTCTCTCTCTCCCCCCACAGTTTCTCTCGCTCTCTCCCCGGTGTTTCTCTCTCTCACGCAGTGTTTCTCTCTCTCTTTCTCCCCAGTGTTTCTCTCTCACTCTCTCTCCCCCCAGTGTTTCTCTCTCCCTCTCCCCCACTGTTTCTCTCTCTCTCCCCCAGTGTTTCTCTCTCTCCCCCAGTGTTTCTCTCTCTCCCCCCAGTGTTTCTCTCTATCTCCCCCAGTGTTTCTCTCTCTCTCCCCCAGTGTTTCTCTCTCTCTACCCCAGTGTTTCTCTCTCTCTCCCCCAGTGTTTCTCTCTCTCTTCCCCCCAGTGTTTCTCTCTCTCTCTCTCTCCCCCAGTGTTTCACTCTATCTCTCTCTCCCCATGGTGTTTCTCTGTCTCTCCTCCCGCCCAGTGTTTCACTCTCTCTCCCCCCCCACAGTATTTCTCTCTCCGCCCCCCCCCCAGTGTTTCTCTCTCTCTCCCCCCAGTGTTACTCTCACCAACCCCCAGTGTTTTTATCTCTCTCTCTCCCCAGTGTTTCGATCTCTCTCTCTCCCCAGTGTTTCTCTCTCTCTCACCCCACATTGTTTCTCTCTCTCTCTCTCTACCCCTAGTGTTTCTCTGTCTCTTAACGCCCCCCATTGATTCTCTATCTCTCCCTCCAGTGTTTCTCTCTCTCTCTCCGCCCCGAGTGTTTCTCTCTCTCTCCACCCCCGCCCGCACCGAGTGTTTCTCTCTCTCTCTCCCTCAAGTGTTTCTTTCTCTCTCCCCCGCAGTGTTTCTCTCTCTCTCTCCCCCCAGTGTTTCTTTCTCTCTCCCCCCAGTGTTTCTCTCTCTCCCCCCCCCCCCAGTATTTCTCTCTCGCTCTCTCTCTCTCCCCCCACAGTTTCTCTCGCTCTCTCCCCTGTGTTTCTCTCTCTCACGCAGTGTTTCTCTCTCTCTTTCTCCCCAGTGTTTCTCTCTCACTCTCTCTCCCCCCAGTGTTTCTCTCTCCCTCTCCCCCACTGTTTCTCTCTCTCTCTCCCCAGTGTTTCTCTCTCTCTCACCCCACATTGTTTCTCTCTCTCTCTCTCTCTACCCCTAGTGTTTCTCTGTCTCTTAACGCCCCCCATTGATTCTCTGTCTCTCCCTCCAGTGTTTCTCTCTCTCTCTCCCCCCCGAGTGTTTCTCTCTCTCTCCACCCCCGCCCGCACCGAGTGTTTCTCTCTCTCTCTCCCTCAAGTGTTTCTCTCTCTCTCTCTCTCTCCCCCGCAGAGTTTCTCTCTCTCTCTCTCCCCCCAGTGTTTCTTTCTCTCTCCCCCCAGTGTTTCTTTCTCTCTCCCCCCAGTGTTTCTCTCTATCTCCCCCAGTGTTTCTCTCTATCTCCCCCAGTGTTTCTCTCTCTCTCCCCCAGTATTTCTCTCTCTCTGCCCCAGTGTTTCTCTCTCTCCCCCCAGTGTTTCTCTCTTTCTCTCCCCCAAGTGTTTCTCTCTCTCTTCCCCCCAGTGTTTCTCTCTCTCTCTCTCTCCCCCAGTGTTTCACTCTATCTCTCTCTCCCCATAGTGTTTCTCTGTCTCTCCCCCCGCCCAGTGTTTCACTCTCTCTCCCCCCCCACAGTGTTTCTCTCTCTCTCCCCCCAGTGTTTCTCTCACCAACCCCCAGTGTTTTTATCTCTCTCTCTCCCCAGTGTTTCGATCTCACTCTCTCCCCAGTGTTCCTCTCTCTCTCTCACCCCACATTGTTTCTCTTTCTCTCTCTCCCCCCCCCTATTGTTTCTCTGTCTCTTACCCCCCCCATTGATTCTCTATCTCTCCCTCCAGTGTTTCTCTCTCTCTCTCCCCCCCCCCCCGCCCCTAGTGTTTCTCTCTCTCTCCCTCCAGTGTTTCTCTCTCTCTCTCTCTCCCCCCCACCGCAGTGTTTCCCTCTCTCTGTCTCCCCCCAGTGTTTCTTTCTCTCCCCCCCCCCCCAGTGTTTCTCTCTCTCCCCCCGCAGTATTTCTCTCTCGCTCTCTCTCTCTCCCCCCAGTGTTTCTCTCGCTTTCTCCCCTGTGGTAAATAGCGAGGAGGATAGCCTCAGTCTGCAGGACGATATAGATGGGTTGGTCAGGTGGGCGGAACAGTGGCAAATGGAATTTAACCCGGAAAAGTGCGAGGTGATGCACTTTGGAGGGACTAACAAGGCAAGGGAATACACAATGAATGGGAGGACCCTAGGCAAGACAGAGGGTCAGAGGGATCTTGGTGTGCAAGTTCACAGATCCCTGAAGGCGGCGGAACAGGTAGATAAGGTGGTAAAGAAGGCATATGGGATACTTGCCTTTATTAGCCGAGGCATAGAATATAAGAGCAAGGAGGTTATGATGGAGCTGTATAAAACACTGGTTAGGCCACAGCTGGAGTACTGTGTGCAGTTCTGGTCGCCACACTACAGGAAGGATGTGATCGCTTTGGAGAGGGTGCAGAGGAGATTCACCAGGATGTTACCAGGGCTGGAGCGCTTCAGCTATGAAGAGAGACTGGGAAGATTGGGTTTGTTTTCCTTGGAGCAGAGGAGGCTGAGGGGGGACATGATTGAGGTGTACAAAATTATGAGGGGCACAGATAGGATGGATACTAAGGAGCTTTTTCCCTTCGTTGAGGGTACTATAACAAGGGGACATAGATTCAAGGTAAAAGGTGGGAGGTTTAGAGGGGATTTGAGAAATAACTTTTTCACCCAGAGGGTGGTTGGAGTCTGGAACTCACTGCCTGAAAGGGTTGTGGAGGCAGGAACCCTCACAACATTCAAGAAGCATTTGGATGATGCTGGAATATGGGATTAGAGTAGACAGGGCTGATGGCCGGCGCGGACACGATGGGCCGAAGGGCCTCTATCCGTGCTGTATAACTCTATGACTCGATGACTCTATGACTCTATGACTCCCCCCAGTGTTTCTCTCTCTCTCCCCCAGTGTTTCCCTCTCTCTCTCTCCCCCCAGTTTTTCCCTCTCTCTCTCTCTCCCCCCAGTGTTTCTCTCTCCCCCCGCCCCCGCAGTGTTTCCCTCTCTCTGTCTCCCCCCAGTGTTTCTCTCCCGATCTCACCCAGTATTTCTCTCTCGCGCAGTCCTTCTCTCTTTCTCTCTCTCCCCCCAGTTTTTCTCTCATTCTCTCCCCCCATTCTCTCTCTCTCTCTCTACCCCCAGTGTTTCTATCTATCTCTCTCTCGCAGTGTTTCTCTCTCTCTCTCTCACCCCACATTGTTTCTCTCTCTCTCTCTCTCTCTCTCCCCCCCAGGGATTCCCTCTCTCTCTCTCCCCCAGTGTTTCTCTCTCTCACCCCCCAGTGTTTCTCTCTCTCTCTCCCGCAGTGTTCCTCTCTCTCTCTCACCCCAGTGTTGCTCTCTCTCTCCCCCAGTGTTGCTCTCTCTCTCCCCCAGTGTCGCTCTCTCTCTCGCCCAGTGTTGCTCTCTCTCTCCCCCAGTGTTGCTCTCTCTCTCCCCCAGTGTTGCTCTCTCTCTCCCCAGTGTTGCTCTCTCTCTCCCCCAGTGTTGCTCTCTCTCTCCCCCAGTGTTGCTCTCTCTCTCCCCCAGTCTTGCTCTCTCTATCCCCCAGTGTTGCTCTCTCTCCCCCAGTGTTTCACTCTTTCTCTCCCCCCAGTGTTTCTCTCACCACACCCAATGTTTCTCTCTCTCTCTCTCTCTCTCTACCCCTAGTGTTTCTCTCTCTCTCTCCCCCCCCCCGAGTATTACCTCTCTCGCTCCCCCCCCGCCCCGAGTGTTTCTCTCTCTCTCCCCCCCCAGTGTCTCTCTCTCTCTCTCTCTCTCCCCCCAGTGTTTCTCTCTCTCTCCCCCCAGTGTTTCTCTCTCTCTCTCCCCTGTGTTTATCTCTCTCTCTACCCCCAGCATTTCTCTCTCTCTCTCTATCTCTCCCCCCAGTGTTTCTCTCTCTCTCTCCCCCCAGTGTTTCTCTCTCTCTCTCCCCTGTGTTTCTCTCTCTCCCCCCCTCCCAGTGTTTCTCTCTCTCTCTCCCGCCGCAGTGTTTCCCTCTCTCTGTCTCCCCCCAGTTTTTCTCTCTCTCTCTCTCCGCCCAGTGTTTATCTCGCTCCCCCCAGTGATTCTCTCCCTCTCTCTCTCTACCCAGTCTTTCTCTCTCTCTCCCGCAGTGTTTCTCTCTCTCCCGCAGTGTTTCTCTCTCTCCCGCAGTGTTTCTCTCTCTCTCCCGCAGTGTTTCTCTCTCTCACGCAGTGTTTCTCTCTCACTCACGCAGTGTTTCTCTCTCTCTCTCCCCCCAGTGTTTCTCTCTCTCTCTCTCTCTCCCCCCAGTGTTGCTCTCTCTCTCCACCAGTGTTGCTCTCTCTCTCCCCCAGTGTTGCTCTCTCTCTCCCCCAGTGTTGTCCAGTGTTGCTCTCTCTCCTCCAGTGTTTCTCTCTTTCTCTCCCCCGAGTGATTCTCTCTCTCTCCCCCCGAGTGTTTCTCTCTCTCTCCCCGCCAGTGTTTTTCTCTCTCTCTCTCTCTCTACCCCTAGTGTTTCTCTCTCTCTCTCTCTCTCCCCCCCAGTGTTTCTCTCTCTCTCCCCCCAGTATTTCTTTCTCTCTCCCCCCAGTATTTCTTTCTCTCTCCCCCCAGTGTTTCTCTCTCTCTCTCCCCCGAGTGTTTCTCTCTCTCTCCCCCCAGTGTTTCTCTCACTCTCCCCTGTGTTTCTCTCTCTCACGCAGTGTTTCTCTCTCTCTCTCCCCCCAGTGTTTCTCTCTCACTCTCTCTCCCCCCAGTGTTTCTCTCTCTCACCCCCAAGTGTTTCTCTCTCTCTCTCCCGCAGTGTTTCTCTCTCTCACGCAGTGTTTCTCTCTCTCCCACCAGTGTTTCTCTCTCTCTCTCTCTCTCCCCCAGTGTTGCTCTCACTCTCCACCAGTGTTGCTCTCTCTCTCCCCCAGTGTTGCTCTCTCTCTCCCCCAGTGTTGCTCTCTCTCCCCAGTGTTTCTCTCTTTCTCTCCCCCCGAGTGTTTCTCTCTCTCTCGCCCGAGTGTTTCTCTCTCTCTCCCCCCCCAGTGTTTTTCTCTCTCTCTCTCTCTACCCCTAGTGTTTCTCTGTCTCTTACCTCCCCCACATTGATTCTCTATCTCTCCCTCCAGTGTTTCTCCCTCTCTCTCCCCCCCCCGAGTGTTTCTCTCTCTCTCTCCCTCCAGTGTTTCTCTCTCTCTCCCCCCCCGCCCTGAGTGTTTCTCTCTCTCTCTCCCCCCAGTGTTTCTCTCTCTCACCCCCAAGTGTTTCTCTCTCTCTCCCGCAGTGTTTCTCTCTCTCACGCAGTGTTTCTCACTCACTCACGCAGTGTTTCTCTCTCTCTCTCCCCCAGTGTTGCTCTCTCTCTCCCCCAGTGTTGAGAGAGAGCAACACTGGGGAGAGAGAGAGCAACACTGAGGGAGAGAGAGAGCAACACTGGGGGAGAGAGAGAGCAACACTGGGTGGAGAGATAGAGAGAGATAGAGAAATACTGTGGGGGGGAGAGAGAGAAACACAGGGGAGAGAGAGAGAGAGAAACACTGGGGGGAGAGATAGAGAGAAACACTGGGGGGAGAGAGAGAGAGAAACACTGGGGGGAGAGATAGAGAGAAACACTGGGGGGAGAGAGAGAGAGAAACACTGGGGATAGAGATAGAGAGAGAGAGAGAGAAATACTGGGGGGGGGGAGAGAGAGAAACAATGGGGGGAGAGAGAAACACTGGGGGGAGAGAGAGAGCATTGTTTCTCTCTCTCCCCCCCCCCCCAGTATTTCTCTCTCTCTCTCTATCTCTCCCCCCAGTGTTTCTCTCTCTCTCTCCCCCAGTGTTTCTCTCTCTCTCTCCCCTGTGTTTCTCTCTCTCCCCCCAGTGTTTCTCTCTCTCTCTCCCGCCGCAGTGTTTCCCTCTCTCTCTCTCCCCCCAGTGTTTCCCTCTTTCTGTCCTGACATCGTTCACCTGACGAAGGGGCAAGCCTCCGAAAGCTTGTGAATTTAAAATAAAATTGCTGGACTATAACTTGGTGCTGTAAAATTGTTTACAATTCTCTCTCTCCACCCAGACTTTCTCTCTTCCTCTCCCCCCAGTGTTTCTCTCTCACTCTCTCTCCCCCCAGTGTTTCTCTCTCTCACCCTCAAGTGTTTCTCTCTCTCTCCCGCAGTGTTTCTCTCTCTCACGCAGTGTTTCTCACTCACTCACGCAGTGTTTCTCTCTCTCTCTCCCCCCAGTGTTTCTCTCACTCTCTCTCCCCCAGTGTTTCTCTCTCTCTCTCTCTCTCCCCAGTGTTGCTCTCTCTCTCCACCAGTGTTGCTCTCTCTCTCCACCAGTGTTGCTCTCTCTCTCCCCCAGTGTTGCTCTCTCTCCCCCAGTGTTTCTCTCTCTCTCCCCCCGAGTGTTTCTCTCTCTCTCCCCCCCAGTGTGTTTCTCTCTCCCTCTCTCTCTCTACCCCTAGTGTTTCTCTCTCTCTTACCCCCCCCCATTGATTCTCTATCTCTCCGTCCAGTGTTTCTCTCTCTCTCTCCCCCACGAGTGTTTCTCTCTCTATCTCCCCCAGTGTTCCTCTCTCTCCCCCCCAGTATTTCTCTCTCTCTCTCTCTCTCTCCCACCCCAGTGTTTCTCTCTCTCTCTCCCCCCAGTATTTCTTTCTCTCTCCCCACAATGTTTCTCTCTCTCCCCCCACCCAGTCTTTCTCTCGCTCTCTCTCTCCCTCGAGTGTTTCTCTCTCTCTCCCCCCAGTGTTTCTCTCTCTCTCTCCCCTGTGTTTCTCTCTCTCACGCAGTGTTTCTCTCTCTCTCTCCCCCCAGTGTTTCTCTCTCACTCTCTCTCCCCCCAGTGTTTCTCTCTCTCACCCCCAAGTGTTTCTCTCTCTCTCCCGCAGTGTTTCTCTCTCTCACGCAGTGTTTCTCTCTCTCCCCCCAGTGTTTCTCTCTCTCTCTCTCTCTCCCCCCAGTGTTGCTCTCTCTCTCCCCCAGTGTTGCTCTCTCTCTCCCCAGTGTTGCTCTCTCTCTCCCCAGTGTTGCTCTCTCTCCCCCAGTGTTTCTCTCTTTCTCTCCCCCGAGTGTTTCTCTCGCTCTCTCCCCTGTGTTTCTCTCTCTCTCC
The DNA here is from genome assembly GCF_035084215.1 of Heptranchias perlo. Lineage (NCBI taxonomy): Eukaryota > Metazoa > Chordata > Chondrichthyes > Hexanchiformes > Hexanchidae > Heptranchias > Heptranchias perlo. Next base: position 8,484 of record NW_027139957.1, on the reverse strand, counting down.
CCCCAGTGTTTCTCTCTCACTCTCTCTCCCCCAGTGTTTCTCTCTCCCTCCCCCAGTGTTTCTCTCTCTCTCCCCCAGTGTTGCTCTCTCTCACCCCCAGTGTTGCTCTCTCTCTCCCCCAGTGTTGCTCTCTCTCTCCCCCCGTGTTGCTCTCTCTCTCCCCCAGTGTTTCTCTCTTTCGCTCCCCCCAGTGTTTTCCTCACCACCCCCAGTGTTTCTCTCTCTCTCTCCCCCCCCCCGAGTGTTACCTCTCTCGCTCCCCCCGCCCCGAGTGTTTCTCTCTCTCTCTCCCCCCACCCCGCCCCGCGTGTTTCTCTCTTTCTCCACCCCCCGCCCCGAGTGTTTCTCTCTCTCTCTCCCCCCAGTGTTTCTCTCTCTCTCTCCCCCCAGTGTTTCTCTCTCTCTCCCCCAGTGTTTCTCTCTCTCTCCCCCCCTGTGTTTCACTCTCTCTCGATCCCATTGTTTCTCTCTCCCCCCCCACAGTATTTCTATCTCTCTCTCTATCTCTCCCCCCAGTGTTTCTATCTCTCTCCCCCCAGTGTTTCTCTCTCCTCCCAGTGTTTCTCTCTCTCTCTCCCGCCGCAGTGTTTCCCTCTCTCTCTCTTCCCCCAGTGTTTCCCTCTTTCTGTCTCCCCCAGTGTTTCTCTCTCTATCTCCCCCCCTGTATTTCTCTCTCCCCCAGTCGGTCTTTCGCTCTCTCTCTGTCTCCCCCCCCCCAGTTTTTCTCTCTCTCTCTCTCCGCCCAGTGTTTATCTCTCTCCCCCGAGTGATTCTCTCCCGCTCTCTCTCTACCCAGTCTTTCTCTCTTTCTCTCCCCCCAGTGTTTCTCTCTCACTCTCTCTCCCCCCAGTGTTTCTCTCTCTCACCCCCAATTGTTTCTCTCTCTCTCCCGCAGTGTTTCTCTCTCTCACGCAGTGTTTCTCACTCACTGACGCAGTGTTTCTCTCTCTCTATCCCCCAGTGTTTCTCTCACTCTCTCTCCCCCCAGTGTTTCTCTCTCTCTCTCCCCCCAGTGTTGCTCTTTCTCTCCACCAGTGTTGCTCTCTCTCTCCCCCAGTGTTGCTCTCTCTCCTCCAGTGTTTCTCTCTTTCTCGCCCCCCGAGTGTTTCTCTCTCTCTCCCCCCGAGTGTTTCTCTCTCTCCCCCCCCCACAGTGTTTTTCTCTCTCCATCTCTCTCTCTCTACCCCTAGTGTTTCTCTCTCTCTTACCCCCGCCCCCCATTGATTCTCTATCTCTCCGTCCAGTGTTTCTCTCTCTCTCTCCCCCACGAGTGTTTCTCTCTCTCTCTCCCCCCAGTGTTGCTCTCTCTCTCCACCAGTGTTGCTCTCTCTCTCTCCCCCAGTGTTGCTCTCTCTCTCCCCCAGTGTTGCTCTCTCTCCCCCAGTGTTTCTCTCTTTCTCTCCCCCCGTGTGTTTCTCTCTCTCACCCCCCGAGTGTTTCTCTCTCTCTCCCCCCCAGTGTTTTTTTCTCTCTCTCTCTACCCATAGTGTTTCTCTGTCTCTTACGCCCCCCCATTGATTCTCTATCTCTCCCTCCAGTGTTTCTCCCTCTCTCTCCCCCCCCCCCGAGTGTTTCTCTCTCTCTCTCCCCCACGTCCCGAGTGTTTCTCTCTCTCTCTCCCTCCAGTGTTTCTCTCTCTCTCTCTCTCCCCCAGTGTCTCTCTCTCTCTCTCCCCCCAGTGTTTCTTTCTCTCTCCCCCAGTGTTTCTCTCTCTCCCCCACCCCAGTATTTCTCTCTCGCTCTCTCTCTCTCCCCCAGTGTTTCTCTCTCTCTCTCCCCCCATTGTTTCTCTCGCTCTCTCCCCTGTGTTTCTCTCCCTCACGCAATGTTTCTCTCTCTCTCTCCCCCCAGTGTTTCTCTCTCACTCTCTCTCCCCCAGTGTTTCTCTCTCCCTCTCCCCACTGTTTGTCTCTCTCTCTCCCCAGTGTTTCTCTCTCTCTCCCCCAGTGTTTTTCTCTCTCTCCCCCCAGTGTTTATCTCTCTCTCTCCCAGTGTTTCTCTCTCTCTCCCCCAGTGTTTCTCTCTCCCTCCCCCAGCGTTTCTCTCTCTCTACCCCGAGTGTTTCTCTCTCTCTTCCCCCAGTGTTTCTCTCTCTCTCTCCCCCAGTGTCTCTCTCTCTCTCTCTCTCTCCCCCCATAGTGTTTCTCTGTCTCTCCCCCCGCCCAGTGTTTCTCTCTCTCTCTCCCCCCAGTGTTTCTCTCTCTCTCTCCCCCCAGTGTTTCTCTCGCTCTCTCCCCTGTGTTTCTCTCCCTCAAGCAGTGTTTCTCTCTCTCTCTCCCCCCAGTGTTTCTCTCTCACTCTCTCTCCCCCAGTGTTTCTCTCTCCCTCTCCCCCACTGTTTGTCTCTCTCTCTCCCCAGTGTTTCTCTCTCTCTCCCCCAGTGTTTTTCTCTCTCTCCCCCCAGTGTTTATCTCTCTCTCCCCCAGTGTTTCTCTCTCTCTCCCCCAGTGTTTTTCTCTCTCTCCCCCCAGTGTTTATCTCTCTCTCCCCCCAGTGTTTCTCTCTCACTCTCTCTCCCCCAGTGTTTCTCTCTCCCTCCACCCCCGTTTCTCTCTCTCCCGCAGTGTTTCTCTCTCTCACGCAGTGTTTCTCTCTCCCTCCCCCCAGTGTTTCTCTCACTCTCTCTCCCCCCAGTGTTTCTCTCTCTCTCTATCTCTCCCCCCAGTGTTGCTCTCTCTCTCCACCAGTGTTGCTCTCTCTCTCCCACAGTGTTGCTCTCTCTCTCCCCCAGTGTTGCTCTCTCTCCCCCAGTGTTTCTCTCTTTCTCTCCCCCCGAGTGTTTCTCTCACTCTCCCCCCCCACAGTGTTTTTTTTCTCTCTCTCTCTCTCTACCCCTAGTGTTTCTCTCTCTCTTACCCCCCACCCCCCAATTGATTCTCTATCTCTCCCTCCAGTGTTTCTCACTCTCTCTACCCCCCGAGTGTTTCTCTCTCTCCCCCCCCAGTATCTCTCTCTCTCTCTCTCTCTCTCCCCCCCAGTGTTTCTCTCTCTCTCTCTCCCCAGTATTTCTTTCTCTCTCCCCCAGTGTTTCTCTCTCTCCCCCTCAGTATTTCTCTCTCTCTCTCTCTCTCCCCCGAGTGTTTCTCTCTCTCTCCCCCCAGTGTTTCTCTCTCTCTCTCCCCTGTGTTTCTCTCTCTCACGCAGTGTTTCTCTCTCTCTCTCCCCCCAGTGTTTCTCTCTCACTCTCTCTCCCCCCAGTGTTTCTCTCTCTCACCCCAAGTGTTTTTCTCTCTCTCTCCCGCAGTGTTACTCTCTCTCCCCCCAGTGTTACTCTCTCTCACGCAGTGTTTCTCTCTCTCCCCCCAGTGTTTCTCTCTCTCTCTCTCTCTCCCCCCAGTGTTGCTCTCACTCTCCACCAGTGTTGCTCTCTCTCTCCCCCAGTGTTGCTCTCTCTCTCCCCCAGTGTTGCTCTCTCACCCCCAGTGTTTCTCTCTTTCTCTCCCCCCGAGTGCTTCTCTCTCTCTCACCCCGAGTGTTTCTCTCTCTCTCCCCCCAGTGTTTCTCTCTCTCTCTCCCCTGTGTTTCTCTCTCTCACGCAGTGTTTCTCCCTCTCTCTCCCCCCAGTGTTTCTCTCTCACTCTCTCTCCCCCCAGTGTTTCTCTCTCTCACCCCCAAGTGTTTCTCTCTCTCTCTCCCGCAGTGTTTCTCTCTCTCACGCAGTGTTTCTCTCTCTCCCCCCAGTGTTTCTCTCTCTCTCTCTCTCTCCCCCGAGTGTTGCTCTCTCCACCAGTGTTGCTCTCTCTCTCCCCCAGTGTTGCTCTCTCTCTCCCCCAGTGTTGCTCTCCCTCCCCCAGTGTTTCTCTCTTTCTCTCCCCCCGAGTGTTTCTCTCGCTCTCTCCCCTGTGTTTCTCTCTCTCACGCAGTGTTTCTCTCTCTCTCTCCCCCCAGTGTTTCTCTCTCACTCTCTCTCCCCCAGTGTTTCTCTCTCCCTCCCCCAGTGTTTCTCTCTCTCTCCCCCAGTGTTTCTCTCTCTCCCCCAGTGTTGCTCTCTCTCTACCCCAGTGTTGCTCTCTCTCTCCCCCAGTGTTGCTCTCTCTCTCCCCCAGTGTTGCTCTCTCTCTCCCCCAGTGTTGCTCTCTCTCCCCCAGTGTTTCTGTCTTTCGCTCCCCCCAGTGTTTCTCTCAACACCCCCAGTGTTTCTCTCTCTCTCTCTCTCTCTCTACCCCTAGTGTTTCTCTCTCTCTCTCCCCCCACCGAGTGTTACCTCTCTCGCTCCCCCCCCGCCCCGATTATTTCTCTCTCTCTCTCCCCCCACCCCGCCCCGTGTGTTTCTCTCTCTCTCTCCCCCCCCGCCCCGAGTGTTTCTCTCTCTCTCTCCCCCCAGTGTTTCTCTCTCTCTCTCTCTCTCTCTCTCCCCTGTGTTTCTCTCTCTCTCTACCCCCATTGTTTCTCTCTCTCCCCCCCCCACAGTATTTCTCTCTCTCTCTCTATCTCTCCCCCCAGTGTTTCTCTCTCTCTCTCCCCCCAGTGTTTCTCTCTCTCTCTCCCCTGTGTTTCTCTCTCTCTCCCCCAGTGTTTCTCTCTCTCTCTCCCGCCGCAGTGTTTCCCTCTCTCTCTCTCCCCCAGTGTTTCTCTCTCTCTCTCCCGCCGCAGTGTTTCCCTCTCTCTCTCTCCCCCCATTGTTTCCCTCTTTCTGTCTCCCCCAGTGTTTCTCTCTCCATCTCCCCCCTGTATTTCTCTCTCCCCCAGTCCTTCTTTCGCTCTCTCTCTGTCTCCCCCCCCAGTTTTTCTCTCACTCTCTCTCCCCCCAGTGTTTCTCTCACTCTCTCTCCCCCCAGTGTTTCTCTCTCTCTCTCTCTCTCTCCCCCCAGTGTTGCTCTCTCTCTCCACCAGTGTTGCTCTCTCTCTCCCCCAGTGTTTCTCTCTTTCTCTCCCCCTGAGTGTTTCTCTCTCTCTCCCCCGAGTGTTTCTCTCTTTCTCCCCCCCCCAGTGTTTTTCTCTCTCCCTCTCTCTCTCTACCCCTAGTGTTTCTCTCTCTCTTACCCCCCCCCGATTGATTATTTCTCTCTCCCCCCAGTGTTTCTCTCTCTCCCCCCCCAGTATTTCTCTCTCTCTCTCTCTCTCTCCCTCCAGTGTTTCTCTCTCTCTCCCCCCCGCCCTGAGTGTTTCTCTCTCTCTCTCCCCCCAGTGTTTCTCTCTCTCTCCCGCAGTGTTTCTCTCTCTCACGCAGTGTTTCTCACTCACTCACGCAGTGTTTCTCTCTCTCTCTCCCCCAGTGTTGCTCTCTCTCTCCCCCAGTGTTGAGAGAGAGCAACACTGGGGGAGAGAGAGAGCAACACTGAGGGAGAGAGAGAGCAACACTGGGGGAGAGAGAGAGCAACACTGGGTGGAGAGATAGAGAGAGATAGAGAAATACTGTGGGGGGGAGAGAGAGAAACACAGGGGAGAGAGAGAGAGAGAAACACTGGGGGGAGAGATAGAGAGAAACACTGGGGGAGAGAGAGAGAGAAACACTGGGGATAGAGATAGAGAGAGAGAGAGAGAAATACTGGGGGGGGGGGAGAGAGAGAAACAATGGGGGGAGAGAGAAACACTGGGGGGAGAGAGAGAGCATTGTTTCTCTCTCTCCCCCCCCCCCCAGTATTTCTCTCTCTCTCTCTATCTCTCCCCCCAGTGTTTCTCTCTCTCTCTCCCCCCAGTGTTTCTCTCAACACCCCCAGTGTTTCTCTCTCTCTCTCTCTCTCTCTACCCCTAGTGTTTCTCTCTCTCTCTCCCCCCACCGAGTGTTACCTCTCTCGCTCCCCCCCCGCCCCGATTATTTCTCTCTCTCTCTCCCCCCACCCCGCCCCGTGTGTTTCTCTCTCTCTCTCCCCCCCCGCCCCGAGTGTTTCTCTCTCTCTCTCCCCCCAGTGTTTCTCTCTCTCTCTCTCTCTCTCTCTCCCCTGTGTTTCTCTCTCTCTCTACCCCCATTGTTTCTCTCTCTCCCCCCCCCACAGTATTTCTCTCTCTCTCTCTATCTCTCCCCCAGTGTTTCTCTCTCTCTCTCCCCCCAGTGTTTCTCTCTCTCTCTCCCCTGTGTTTCTCTCTCTCTCCCCCCAGTGTTTCTCTCTCTCTCTCCCGCCGCAGTGTTTCCCTCTCTCTCTCTCCCCCCAGTGTTTCTCTCTCTCTCTCCCGCCGCAGTGTTTCCCTCTCTCTCTCTCCCCCCATTGTTTCCCTCTTTCTGTCTCCCCCAGTGTTTCTCTCTCCATCTCCCCCCCTGTATTTCTCTCTCCCCCAGTCCTTCTTTCGCTCTCTCTCTGTCTCCCCCCCCAGTTTTTCTCTCACTCTCTCTCCCCCCAGTGTTTCTCTCACTCTCTCTCCCCCCAGTGTTTCTCTCTCTCTCTCTCTCTCCCCCGAGTGTTGCTCTCTCCACCAGTGTTGCTCTCTCTCTCCCCCAGTGTTGCTCTCTCTCTCCCCCAGTGTTGCTCTCCCTCCCCCAGTGTTTCTCTCTTTCTCTCCCCCCGAGTGTTTCTCTCGCTCTCTCCCCTGTGTTTCTCTCTCTCACGCAGTGTTTCTCTCTCTCTCTCCCCCCAGTGTTTCTCTCTCACTCTCTCTCCCCCAGTGTTTCTCTCTCCCTCCCCCAGTGTTTCTCTCTCTCTCTACCCCAGTGTTTCTCTCTCTCCCCCAGTGTTGCTCTCTCTCTACCCCAGTGTTGCTCTCTCTCTCCCCCAGTGTTGCTCTCTCTCCCCCAGTGTTTCTGTCTTTCGCTCCCCCAGTGTTTCTCTCAACACCCCCAGTGTTTCTCTCTCTCTCTCTCTCTCTCTACCCCTAGTGTTTCTCTCTCTCTCTCCCCCACCGAGTGTTACCTCTCTCGCTCCCCCCCCCGCCCCGATTATTCTCTCTCTCTCTCCCCCCACCCCGCCCCGTGTGTTTCTCTCTCTCTCTCCCCCCCGCCCCGAGTGTTTCTCTCTCTCTCTCCCCCCAGTGTTTCTCTCTCTCTCTCTCTCTCTCTCTCCCCTGTGTTTCTCTCTCTCTCTACCCCCATTGTTTCTCTCTCTCCCCCCCCCACAGTATTTCTCTCTCTCTCTCTATCTCTCCCCCCAGTGTTTCTCTCTCTCTCTCCCCCCAGTGTTTCTCTCTCTCTCTCCCCTGTGTTTCTCTCTCTCTCCCCCCAGTGTTTCTCTCTCTCTCTCCCGCCGCAGTGTTTCCCTCTCTCTCTCTCCCCCCAGTGTTTCTCTCTCTCTCTCCCGCCGCAGTGTTTCCCTCTCTCTCTCTCCCCCCATTGTTTCCTCTTTCTGTCTCCCCCAGTGTTTCTCTCTCCATCTCCCCCCCTGTATTTCTCTCTCCCCCAGTCCTTCTTTCGCTCTCTCTCTGTCTCCCCCCCCAGTTTTTCTCTCACTCTCTCTCCCCCCAGTGTTTCTCTCACTCTCTCTCCCCCCAGTGTTTCTCTCTCTCTCTCTCTCTCTCCCCCAGTGTTGCTCTCTCTCTCCACCAGTGTTGCTCTCTCTCTCCCCCAGTGTTTCTCTCTTTCTCTCCCCCTGAGTGTTTCTCTCTCTCTCCCCCCGAGTGTTTCTCTCTTTCTCCCCCCCCCAGTGTTTTTCTCTCTCCCTCTCTCTCTCTTACCCTAGTGTTTCTCTCTCTCTTACCCCCCCCCGATTGATTATTTCTCTCTCCCCCCAGTGTTTCTCTCTCTCCCCCCCCCAGTATTTCTCTCTCTCTCTCTCTCTCTCCCCCGAGTGTTTCTCTCTCTCTCCCCCCAGTGTTTCTCTCTCTCACGCAGTGTTTCTCTCTCTCTCTCCCCCCAGTGTTTCTCTCTCACTCTCTCTCCCCCGAGTGTTTCTCTCTCTCTCAACCCAGTGTTTCTCTCTCTCTCTCCCCTGTGTTTCTCTCTCTCACGCAGTGTTTTTCTCTCTCTCTCTCCCCAGTGTTTCTCTCTCACTCTCTCTCCCCCAGTGTTTCTCTCTCTCACCCCCAAGTGTTTCTCTCTCTCCCTCCCGCAGTGTTTCTCTCTCTCACGCAGTGTTTCTCTCTCTCCCCCCAGTGTTTCTCTCTCTCTCTCTCTCTCTCTCTCCCCCCAGTGTTGCTCTCTCTCTCCACCAGTGTTGCTCTCTCTCTCCCCCAGTGTTGCTCTCTCTCCCCCAGTGTTTCTCTCTTTCTCTCCCCCCGAGTGTTTCTCTCTCTCTTCCCCTGAGTGTTTCTCTCTCTCTCCCCCCCAGTGTTTTTTTCTCTATCTCTCTCTCAACCCATAGTGTTTCTCTGTCTCTTACCCCCCCCCATTGATTCTCTATCTCTCCCTCCAGTGTTTCTCCCTCTCTCTCCCCCCCGAGTGTTTCTCTCTCTCTCTCCCCCCCGCCCCGAGTGTTTCTCTCTCTCTCTCCCTCCAGTGTTTCTCTCTCTCTCTCTCTCTCTCTCTCCCCTGTGTTTCTCTCTCTCTCTACCCCCATTGTTTCTCTCTCTCCCCCCCCCCACAGTATTTCTCTCTCTCTCTCTATCTCTCCCCCCAGTGTTTCTCTCTCTCTCTCCCCCAGTGTTTCTCTCTCTCTCTCCCCTGTGTTTCTCTCTCTA
>NW_027139956.1:0-74982 GCF_035084215.1 Heptranchias perlo | reverse complement strand
TTGGGGAAAGTGTGATGGGAAAGTGTGATGGGGAAAGTGTGATGGGGAAAGTGTGATGGGAAAGTGTGATGGGGAAAGTGTGATGGGAAAGTGTGATGGGAAAGTGTGATGGGGAAAGTGTGATGGGGAAAGTGTGATGGGGAATGTGTGATGGGGAAAGTGTGATGGGAAAGTGTGATGGGAAAGTGTGATGGGGAAAGTGTGATGGGGAATGTGTGATGGGAATGTGTGATGGGGAATGTGTGATGGGAAAGTGTGATGGGAAAGTGTGATGGGGAAAGTGTGATGGGAAAGTGTGATGGGAAAGTGTGATGGGGAAAGTGTGATGGGAAAGTGTGATGGGAAAGTGTGATGGGGAAAGTGTGATGGGAAAGTGTGATGGGAAAGTGTGATGGGGAAAGTGTGATGGGAAAGTGTGATGGGGAAAGTGTGATGGGAAAGTGTGATGGGAAAGTGTGATGGGGAAAGTGTGATGGGGAAAGTGTGATGGGGAAAGTGTGATGGGAAAGTGTGATGGGAAAGTGTGATGGGGAAAGTGTGATGGGAATGTGTGATGGGGAATGTGTGATGGGAAAGTGTGATGGGGAAAGTGTGATGGGAAAGTGTGATGGGAAAGTGTGATGGGAAAGTGTGATGGGAAAGTGTGATGGGAAAGTGTGATGGGGAAAGTGTGATGGGAAAGTGTGATGGGGAAAGTGTGATGGGAAAGTGTGATGGGGAAAGTGTGATGGGAAAGTGTGATGGGGAAAGTGTGATGGGAAAGTGTGATGGGGAAAGTGTGATGGGAAAGTGTGATGGGAAAGTGTGATGGGGAAAGTGTGATGGGAAAGTGTGATGGGGAAAGTGTGATGGGGAAAGTGTGATGGGAATGTGTGATGGGGAAAGTGTGATGGGAAAGTGTGATGGGGAAAGTGTGATGGGAAAGTGTGATGGGGAAAGTGTGATGGGGAAAGTGTGATGGGAAAGTGTGATGGGGAAAGTGTGATGGGAATGTGTGATGGGGAAAGTGTGATGGGAAAGTGTGATGGGGAAAGTGTGATGGGAATGTGTGATGGGGAAAGTGTGATGGGAAAGTGTGATGGGGAAAGTGTGATGGGAAAGTGTGATGGGGAAAGTGTGATGGGAAAGTGTGATGGGGAAAGTGTGATGGGAAAGTGTGATGGGAAAGTGTGATGGGGAAAGTGTGATGGGGAAAGTTGAAGTGATGGAAGTGTGATGGGGAAAGTGTGATGGGAGGAAGTGTGATGGGGAAAGTGTGATGGAAGGGTGATGGGGAAAGTGTGATGGGAAAGTGTGATGGGGAAAGTGGTGGAGGATGGGAAGTGTGATGGGGAAAGTGTGATGGGAAAGAGTGATGGGGAAAGTGTGATGGGAAAGTGTGATGGGAAAGTGTGATGGGAAAAGTGTGATGGGGAAAGTGTGATGGGAAAGTGTGATGGGAAAGTGTGATGGGGAAAGTGTGATGGGGAAAGTGTGATGGGGAAAGTGTGATGGGAAAGTGTGATGGGAAAGTGTGATGGGGAAAGTGTGATGGGAAAGTGTGATGGGGAAAGTGTGATGGGAAAGTGTGATGGGAAAGTGTGATGGGAAAGTGTGATGGGGAAAGTGTGATGGGAAAGTGTGATGGGGAAAGTGTGATGGGAAAGTGTGATGGGAAAGGTGATGGGAAGTGTGATGGGGAAAGTGTGATGGGAAAGTGTGATGGGAAAGTGTGTGGAAAGTGTGATGGAAAGTGTGATGGGAAGTGTGATGGAAAGTGTGATGGGAAAGTGTGATGAGAAAGTGTGATGGGGAAAGTGTGATGAGAAAGTGTGATGGGGAAAGTGTGATGAGAAAGTGTGATGGGGAAAGTGTGATGGGAAAGTGTGATGGGGAAAGTGTGATGGAGATGAGTGATGGAAAGTGTGATGGGGAAAGTGTGATGGGAAAGTGTGATGAGAAAGTGTGATGGGAAAGTGTGATGGGGAAAGTGTGATGGGGAAAGTGTGATGGGGAAAGTGTGATGAGAAAGTGTGATGGGGAAAGTGTGATGGGGAATGTGTGATGGGGAAAGTGTGATGGGAAAGTGTGATGGGAAAGTGTGATGGGGAAAGTGTGATGGGAAAGTGTGATGGGAAAGTGTGATGGAAAGTGTGATGGGGAAAGTGTGATGGGGAAAGTGTGATGAGAAAGTGTGATGGGGAAAGTGTGATGGGAAAGTGTGATGGGGAAAGTGTGATGGGAAAGTGTGATGAGAAAGTGTGATGGGGAAAGTGTGATGGGGAAAGTGTGATGGAGAAAGTGTGATGGAAAGTGTGATGGGAAGTGTGATGGGGAAAGTGTGATGGGAAAGTGTGATGAGAAAGTGTGATGGGAAAGTGTGATGGGGAAGGTGATGAGAAAGTGTGATGGGAAAGTGTGATGGGGAAAGTGTGATGAGAAAGTGTGATGGGGAAAGTGTGATGGGGAAAGTGTGATGAGAAAGTGTGATGGGAAAGTGTGATGGGGAAAGTGTGATGGGGAAAGATGAAAGTGTGATGGGAAAGTGTGATGGGGAAAGTGTGATGGAAAGTGTGATGGGAAGTGTGATGGAAAGTGTGATGGGAAAGTGTGATGGGGAAAGTGTGATGGGAAAGTGTGATGAGAAAGTGTGATGGGAAAGTGTGATGGGAAAGTGTGATGAGAAAGTGTGATGGGAAAGTGTGATGGGGAAAGTGTGATGGGAAAGTGTGATGGGAAAGTGTGATGAGAAGTGTGATGGGAAAGTGTGATGGGAAAGTGTGATGGGAAAGTGTGATGGGAAAGTGTGATGGGAAAGTGTGATGGGAAAGTGTCATGGGGAAAGTGTGATGAGAAAGTGTGATGAGAAAGTGTGATGGGGAAAGTGTGATGAGAAAGTGTGATGGGAAAGTGTGATGGGAAAGTGTGATGAGAAAGTGTGATGGGGAAAGTGTGATGGGAAAGTGTGATGAGAAAGTGTGATGAGAAAGTGTGATGGGGAAAGTGTGATGGGGAAAGTGTGATGAGAAAGTGTGATGGGGAAAGTGTGATGGGGAAAGTGTGATGAGAAAGTGTGATGGGGAAAGTGTGATGGGGAAAGGATGATGGGAAAGTGTGATGGGGAAAGTGTGATGAGAAAGTGTGATGAGAAAGTGTGATGGGGAAAGTGTGATGGGGAAAGTGTGATGAGAAAGTGTGATGGGGAAAGTGTGATGGGGAAAGTGTGATGAGAAAGTGTGATGAGAAAGTGTGATGGGAAAGTGTGATGGGGAAAGTGTGATGAGAAAGTGTGATGGGGAAAGTGTGATGGGAAAGTGTGATGGGAATGTGTGATGGGGAAAGTGTGATGGGGAAAGTGTGATGAGGAAAGTGTGATGGGAATGTGTGATGGGAAAGTGTGATGGGGAAAGTGTGATGGGGAAAGTGTGATGGGGAAAGTGTGATGAGAAAGTGTGATGGGGAAAGTGTGATGAGAAAGTGTGATGGGGAAAGTATGATGGGGAAAGTGTGATGGGAAACTGTGATGGGAAAGTGTGATGGGGAAAGTGTGATGGGGAAAGTGTGATGTGGAAAGTGTGATGGGAAAGTGTGATTGGAAAGTGTGATGAGGAAAGTGTGATGGGAAAGTGTGATGGGAAAGTGTGATGGGAAAGTGTGATGGGAAAGTGTGATGAGAAAGTGTGATGGGAAAAGTGTGATGAGGAAAGTGTGATGGGAAAGTGTGATGGGGAAAGTGTGATGGGGAAAGTGTGATGAGGAAAGTGTGATGGGAAAGTGTGATGGGAAAAGTGTGATGAGGAAAGTGTGATGGGAAAGTGTGATGGGAAAAGTGTGATGAGAAAGTGTGATGGGAAAAGTGTGATGAGGAAAGTGTGATGGGAAAGTGTGATGGGGAAAGTGTGATGGGAAAGTGTGATGGGAAAGTGTGATGGGAAAAGTGTGATGAGGAAAGTGTGATGGGAAAGTGTGATGGGGAAAGTGTGATGGGAAAGTGTGATGAGGAAAGTGTGATGGGAAAGTGTGATGAGGAAAGTGTGATGGGAAAGTGTGATGGGAAAGTGTGATGGGAAAGTGTGATGAGAAAGTGTGATGGGAAAAGTGTGATGGGGAAAGTGTGATGGGGAAAGTGTGATGGGAATGTGTGATGGGAAAGTGTGATGGGGAAAGTGTGATGGGGAAAGTGTGATGGGGAAAGTGTGATGAGAAAGTGTGATGGGGAAAGTGTGATGAGAAAGTGTGATGGGGAAAGTGTGATGGGAAAGTGTGATGAGAAAGTGTGATGGGGAAAGTGTGATGGGGAAAGTGTGATGGGGAAAGTGTGATGGGGAAAGTGTGATGAGAAAGTGTGATGGGGAAAGTGTGATGGGGAAAGTGTGATGGGGAAAGTGTGATGGGGAAAGTGTGATGGGAAAGTGTGATGGGGAAAGTGTGATAGGAAAGTGTGATGGGGAAAGTGTGATGAGGAAAGTGTGATGGGGAAAGTGTGATGGGAAAGTGTGATGGGGAAAGTGTGATAGGAAAGTGTGATGGGAAAGTGTGATGGAAAGTGTGATGGGAAAGTGTGATGGGGAAAGTGTGATAGGAAAGTGTGATGGGAAAGTGTGATGGGAAAGTGTGATGGGGAAAGTGTGATGCGAAAGTGTGATGGGGAAAGTGTGATGGGGAAAGTGTGATGGGGAAAGTGTGATGAGAAAGTGTGATGAGAAAGTGTGATGGGGAAAGTGTGATGGGGAAAGTGTGATGAGAAAGTGTGATGGGGAAAGTGTGATGGGGAAAGTGTGATGAGAAAGTGTGATGGGGAAAGTGTGATGGGGAAAGTGTGATGGGGAAAGTGTGATGGGGAAAGTGTGATGGGGAAAGTGTGATAGGAAAGTGTGATGGGGAAAGTGTGATGAGAAAGTGTGATGGGGAAAGTGTGATGGGGAAAGTGTGATGGGGAAAGTGTGATGGGGAAAGTGTGATAGGAAAGTGTGATGGGGAAAGTGTGATGGGAAAGTGTGATGGGGAAAGTGTGATGGGAAAGTGTGATAGGAAAGTGTGATGGGGAAAGTGTGATGAGGAAAGTGTGATGGGGAAAGTGTGATGGGAAAGTGTGATGGGGAAAGTGTGATAGGAAAGTGTGATGGGAAAGTGTGATGGGAAAGTGTGATGGGAAAGTGTGATGGGGAAAGTGTGATAGGAAAGTGTGATGGGAAAGTGTGATGGGAAAGTGTGATGGGAAAGTGTGATGGGGAAAGTGTGATGGGAATGTGTGATGGGAAAGTGTGATGGGGAAAGTGTGATGGGGAAAGTGTGATGGGAAAGTGTGATGGGAAAGTGTGATGGGGAAAGTGTGATGGGAAAGTGTGATGGGGAAAGTGTGATGGGGAAAGTGTGATGAGGAAAGTGTGATGGGAATGTGTGATGGGAAAGTGTGATGGGGAAAGTGTGATGGGAAAGTGTGATGGGAAAGTGTGATGGGAAAAGTGTGATGGGGAAAGTGTGATGGGGAAAGTGTGATGGGGAAAGTGTGATGGGAAAAGTGTGATGGGGAAAGTGTGATGGGGAAAGTGTGATGAGAAAGTGTGATGGGGAAAGTGTGATGAGAAAGTGTGATGGGGAAAGTGTGATGGGAAAGTGTGATGAGAAAGTGTGATGGGAAAAGTGTGATGGGGAAAGTGTGATGTGGAAAGTGTGATGGGGAAAGTGTGATGAGAAAGTGTGATGAGAAAGTGTGATGGGGAAAGTGTGATGAGAAAGTGTGATGGGGAAAGTGTGATGGGGAAAGTGTGATGAGAAAGTGTGATGGGGAAAGTGTGATGGGGAAAGTGTGATGAGAAAGTGTGATGGGGAAAGTGTGATGGGGAAAGTGTGATGGGGAAAGTGTGATGAGAAAGTGTGATGGGGAAAGTGTGATGGGGAAAGTGTGATGGGGAAAGTGTGATGGGGAAAGTGTGATAGGAAAGTGTGATGGGGAAAGTGTGATGAGAAAGTGTGATGGGGAAAGTGTGATGGGGAAAGTGTGATGGGGAAAGTGTGATAGGAAAGTGTGATGGGGAAAGTGTGATGGGAAAGTGTGATGGGGAAAGTGTGATGGGGAAAGTGTGATAGGAAAGTGTGATGGGGAAAGTGTGATGAGGAAAGTGTGATGGGGAAAGTGTGATGGGAAAGTGTGATGGGGAAAGTGTGATAGGAAAGTGTGATGGGAAAGTGTGATGGGAAAGTGTGATGGGAAAGTGTGATGGGAAAGTGTGATAGGAAAGTGTGATGGGAAAGTGTGATGGGAAAGTGTGATGGGAAAGTGTGATGGGGAAAGTGTGATGGGGAAAGTGTGATGAGGAAAGTGTGATGGGAATGTGTGATGGGAAAGTGTGATGGGGAAAGTGTGATGGGGAAAGTGTGATGGGGAAAGTGTGATGGGAAAGTGTGATGGGAAAGTCTGATGGGAAAGTGTGATGGGGAAAGTGTGATGGGGAAAGTGTGATGAGGAAAGTGTGATGGGAATGTGTGATGGGAAAGTGTGATGGGGAAAGTGTGATGGGAATGTGTGATGGGAAAGTGTGATGGGAAATTGTGATGGGAAAGTGTGATGGGGAAAGTGTGATGGGGAAAGTGTGATGAGGAAAGTGTGATGGGAATGTGTGATGGGGAAAGTGTGATGGGGAAAGTGTGATGGGGAAAGTGTGATGAGGAAAGTGTGATGGGAATGTGTGATGGGAAAGTGTGATGGGGAAAGTGTGATGGGGAAAGTGTGATGAGGAAAGTGTGATGGGGAAAGTGTGATGAGGAAAGTGTGATGGGAAAGTGTGATGGGGAAAGTGTGATGGGAAAGTGTGATGGGAATGTGTGATGGGGAAAGTGTGATGGGGAAAGTGTGATGGGAAAGTGTGATGGGGAAAGTGTGATGGGGAAAGTGTGATGGGAAAGTGTGATGGGGAAAGTGTGATGAGGAATGTGTGATGGGAATGTGTGATGGGAATGTGTGATGGGAAAGTGTGATGGGAAAGTGTGATGGGAAAGTGTGATGGGAATGTGTGATGGGGAAAGTGTGATGGGGAAAGTGTGATGGGAAAGTGTGATGGGGAAAGTGTGATGAGGAAAGTGTGATGGGAATGTGTGATGGGAAAGTGTGATGGGAAAGTGTGATGGGGAAAGTGTGATGAGGAAAGTGTGATGGGAATGTGTGATGGGAAAGTGTGATGGGGAAAGTGTGATGGGGAAAGTGTGATGGGAATGTGTGATGGGGAAAGTGTGATGGGAAAGTGTGATGGGAATGTGTGATGGGGAAAGTGTGATGGGGAAAGTGTGATGGGAATGTGTGATGGGGAAAGTGTGATGGGGAAAGTGTGATGGGAAAGTGTGATGGGAATGTGTGATGGGGAAAGTGTGATGGGGAATGTGTGATGGGGAAAGTGTGATGGGGAAAGTGTGATGGGGAAAGTGTGATGAGAAAGTGTGATGGGGAAAGTATGATGGCGAAAGTGTGATGGGGAAAGTGTGATGGGGAAAGTGTGATGAGAAAGTGTGATGGGGAAAGTGTGATGGGGAAAATGTGATGGGAAAGTGTGATGGGGAAAGTGTGATGGGAAAGTGTGATGGGGAAAGTGTGATGGGGAAAGTGTGATGGGGAAAGTGTGATGGGAAAGTGTGATGGGGAAAGTGTGATGGGAAAGTGTGATGGGGAAAGTGTGATGGGGAAAGTGTGATGGGGAAAGTGTGATGAGAAAGTGTTATGGGGAAAGTGTGATGAGAAAGTGTGATGGGGAAAGTGTGATGCGAAAGTGTGATGGGGAAAGTGTGATGGGGAAACTGTGATGGGGAAAGTGTGATGGGGAAAGTGTGATGAGAAAGTGTGATGGGGAAAGTGTGATGGGGAAAGTGTGATGGGGAAAGTGTGATGAGAAAGTGTGATGGGGAAAGTGTGATGAGAAAGTGTGATGGGGAAAGTGTGATGGGGAAAGTGTGATGGGGAAAGTGTGATGAGAAAGTGTGATGGGGAAAGTGTGATGAGAAAGTGTGATGGGGAAAGTGTGATGAGAAAGTGTGATGGGGAAAGTGTGATGGGAAAGTGTGATGGGAAAGTGTGATGGGGAAAGTGTGATGAGAAAGTGTGATGGGGAAAGTGTGATGGGGAAAGTGTGATGGGGAAAGTGTGATGGGGAAAGTGTGATGGGGAAAGTGTGATGAGAAAGTGTGATGGGGAAAGTGTGATGGGGAAAGTGTGATGGGGAAAGTGTGATGGGAAAGTGTGATGGGGAAAGTGTGATGGGAAAGTGTGATGGGAATGTGTGATGAGGAAAGTGTGATGAGAAAAGTGTGATGGGAAAAGTGTGATGGGAATGTGCGATGGGGATGTATAAGGCAGGATGTCAATGTGATACCCAGTAAATGCGTGTTGGTACCATGACCTCTCATCTATTACCAAGAGCCCCTACTCCATGTTTTGGAGCATTGGGACCTGCAGCTTCTCCAAATCCCAGCCCAGTCAGACCATCTTGGGGATGCCCAGGATTTCATCGAGTATCAGTCCTGACTCCATCTCCACTTCCTGTTCACAGTAATCAGGAATCGAGCTTTTCCCAGGTGAGTGATAATGAAAGTCTCCTCCCTATGTCTACTCTCAGGAAGGGAATCAGAAGAGCAATATCTGCACTGCACTCAGCTCTCTCCCATCCATTGGCCAGGCCCTGCCCTCACTATACGAGGTATTGATAAATGTCCATTTCTGCCAGAGGAATGGGGAGCAAATTATTGAAAGTTGGTGCAAAACTGTTTGCTGGAAAAAGCCTGACAATTAATGGGGATTAATGGGCCTGTCACCAAGGTCGGAGTTGGGGAATTATATTGAAATGGTGTCGGCTATGCTTTGAGTCAGAGACACTGAGTTCCGTTGGGACACCTCCAGCAATATCACCGGTCTAACCCAATCGATAAGATAATAATGATCCAAGGCAGTGTGTGCTCCTGATCTGCACATTGTATAACGATGGTTACACTGAGCTACCTGGACGTCACAGTGGGTGAGTGTGGCAACCAGTGTGGTCCTGAGTCACGGTAACTGAGGTGGCTGGTCTCAGCCGGTGGGGCAGCCTGGGGCTGTAATTAGCCTCAGTACCTCGGGGCTAGAGAGATTGGAAATTACACAGGGTTCCTGCTTCAGTGACTCCCTGCTTCAAAATGAGTGTATGTGCGTGTGGGGTGTGTGTGTGTGAGGGTTTGTGTGTATGAGGGTGTATGTGGGTGAGTGTGTGAGGGTCTTTGTGTGTGTGAGTGTGTGTGTGGGTGAGTGTGTGAGGGTCTTTGTGTGTGTGAGTGTGTGTGTATGAGGATGTGTATTATGGTGTATGTGAGTGTGTACGTGAGGGTGTGTGTGACAGTGTATGTGTGACAGTGTATGTGTGTGTGTGTGTGTGTGTGTGTGTGAGTGGATGTATGAGGGTGTGTATCTGTGAGGTGTGTGAGGGTGTGTGTGTGAAGTTGTGTGTGAGTGTGTGTGTGTGAGGGTCTTTGTGTGTATATGTCTATTATGGTGTGTGTGAAGGTGTGCCTGAGGGTGAGGCTGTGTGAGGGTGAGGGTTTGTGTGTATATGAGGTTGTGTGTGAGGGTGTATATGAGGGTGCGTGTGAGGTGTGTGAGGGTGTGTGTGTGATGGTGTGTGAGGCTGTATGTGTGTGAAGCTATGTGTGTTAGGGTATGTGAGAGGGTGAGGGTGTGAGTGAGGGTGTGTGTGAGGTTACGTGTGTGAGGGTGTGTGTGAGGGTGTGAGTGAGGGTGTGTGTCAGGTTACGTGTGTGTATGAGGGCATGTGTGAGGGCGTGTGTCAGGATATGTATTAGGGTGTGTGTGCAATCCTCCTCGCGCTCTCCTCCTCGCGCTCTCCTCCTCTCTGTAAGACCATAAGAGAAAGAAGCATGTGTAGGCCATTTGGCCCTTCAAGCCTGCTCTCCCTTTTAATGAGATCATGGCTGATCTGATTTTTACCTCAACTCCACTTTCCCGCCTTTTCCCCACATCTTTTGACTCCCTTGCTGATCAAAAATTGACCGAACTCAGCCTTGATTTTTTTTTTTATTCGTTCATGTGATGTGGGCGTCGCTGGCGAGGCCGGCATTTATTGCCCATCCCTAATTGCCCTTGAGAAGGTGGTGGTGAGCCGCCTTCTTGAACCGCTGCAGTCCATGTGGTGACGGTTCTCCCACAGTGCTGTTAGGGAGGGAGTTCCAGGATTTTGACCCAGCGACGATGAAGGAACGGTGATATATTTCCAAGTTGGGATGGTGTGTGACTTGGAGGGGAACGTGCAGGTGGTGTTGTTCCCATGTGCCTGCTGCTCTTGTCCTTCTAGGTGGTAGAGGTCGTGGGCTTGGGAGGTGCTGTCGAAGAAGCCTTGGCGAGTTGCTGCAGTGCATCCTATGGATGGTACACACTGCAGCCACTGTGCGCCGGTGGTGAAGGGAGTGAATGTTTAGGGTGGTGGATGGGGTGCTAATCAAGCGGGCTGGTTTGTCCTGGATGGTGTCAAGCTTCTTGAGTGTTGTTGGAGCTGCACTCATCCAGGCAACTGGAGAGTATTCCATCACACTCCTGACTTGTGCCTTGTAGACGGTGGAAAGGCTTTGGGGAGTCAGGAGGTGAGTCACTCGCTGCAGAATACCCAGCCTCTGACCTGCTCTTGTAGCCACAGTATTTATATGGCTGGTCAGTTAAGTTTCTGGTCAATGGTGACCCCCAGGATGTTGATGGTTGGGGATTCGGTGATGGTAATGCTGTTGAATGTCAAGGGGAGGTGGTTAGACTCTCTCTTGTTGGAGATGATGTGGAGATGCCGGTGATGGACTGGGGTTGACAATTGTAAACAATTTTACAACACCAAGTTATAGTCCAGCAATTTTATTTTAAATTCACAAGCTTTCGGAGATTTTCTCCGAAAATCATTTGCCTGAGGAAGGAGAAAATCTCCGAAAGCTTGTGAATTTAAAATAAAATTGCTGGACTATAACTTGGTGTTGTAAAATTGTTTACAATTGTTGGAGATGGTCATTGCCTGGCACTTGTCTGGCGTGAATGTTACTTGCCACTTATCAGCCCAAGCCTGGATGTTGACCAGGTCTTGCTGCATGCGGGCACGGACTGCTTCATTATCTGAGGGGTTGCGAATGGAACTGAACACTGTGCAAACATCAGCGAACATCCCCATTTCTGACCTTATGATGGAGGGAGGTTATTGATGAAGCAGCTGAAGATGGTTGGGCCTAGGACATTGACCTGAGGAACTCCTGCAGCAAAGTCCTGGGGCTGAGATGATTGGCCTCCAGCAAGCACTACCATCTTCCTTTGTGCTAGGTATGACTCTAGCCACTGGAGAGTTTTCCCCCTGATTCCCGTTGACTTCAATTTTACTCGGGCTCCTTGGTGCCACACTCGGCCAAATGCTACCTTGATGTCAAGGGCAGTCACTCTCACCTCATCTCTAGAATTCAGCTCTTTTGTCCATGTTTGGACCAAGGCTGTAATGAGGTTTGGAGCCAAGTGTGAGTTGTTTAATTGTCCACCACCATTCACGACTGGATGTGGCAGGACTGCAGAGCTTTGATCTGATCCGTTGGTTGTGGAATCGCTTAGCTCTGCCTATAGCATGTTGCTTCTGCTGTTTAGCATGCATGTAGTCCTGTGTTGGAGCTTCACCAGGTTGGCACCTCATTTTTAGCCTGGTGCTGCTCCTGGCATGCTCTCCTACACCCCTCATTGAACCAGAGTTGATCCCCTGGATTGTTGGTAATTCTCGAGTGAGGAATATGCTGGATCATGAGGTTACAGATTGTGCTGGAATACAATTCTGCTGCTGCTGATGGCCCACAACGCCTCATGGATGCCCAGTTTTGAGCTGCTAGATCTGTTGTGAATCTATCCCATATAGCACGGTGGTAGTGCCACACAACACGTTGGATGGTATCATCAGGGCAAAGACGGGACTTTGTCTCCATCAGGACTGTGCGGTGGTCACTCCTACCAATACTGTCATGGACAGATGCATCTGCGACAGGTGAATTGGTGAGGACGAGGTCAAGCATATATTCAATGACTCAGCCTCCACAGCTTTTTGGGGTAAAGAATTTCAAAGATTCATGACGCTCACTCTCCTCCTCTCACTCTCTTCCTCACTCTCCTCATCTAAGCCTCCTCGTCTCAGTCTCCTTGTCTCAGTCTCATAGAGTCATAGAGTTATACAGCACGGATAGAGGCCCTTCGGCCCATCGTGTCTGCGCCGGCCATCAGCCCTGTCTACTCTAATCCCATATTCCAGCATTTGGTCCGTAGCCTTGTATGCTATGGCATTTCAAGTGCTCATCCAAATGCTTCTTGAATGTTGTCAGGGTTCCTGCCTCCACAACCCTTTCAGACAGTGAGTTCCAGACTCCAACCACCCTCTGGGTGAAAAAGTTCTTTCTAAAATCCCCTCTAAACCTCCCGCCTTTTACCTTGAATCTATGTCCCATTGTTATAGAACCCTCAACGAAGGGAAAAAGCTCCTTAGTATCCATCCTATCTGTGCCCCTCATAATTTTGTACACCTCAATCATGTCCCCCCTCAGCCTCCTCTGCTCCAAGGAAAACAAACCCAATCTTCCCAGTCTCTCTTCATAGCTGAAGCGCTCCAGCCCTGGTAACATCCTGGTGAATCTCCTCTGCACCCTCTCCAAAGCGATCACATCCTTCCTGTAGTGTGGCGACCAGAACTGCACACAGTACTCCAGCTGTGGCCTAACCAGTGTTTTATACAGCTCCATCATAACCTCCTTGCTCTTATATTCTATGCCTCGGCTAATAAAGGCAAGTATCCCATATGCCTTCTTTACCACCTTATCTACCTGTTCCGCCGCCTTCAGGGATCTGTGAACTTGCACACCAAGATCCCTCTGACCCTCTGTCTTGCCTAGGGACCTCCCATTCATTGTGTATTCCCTTGCCTTGTTAGTCCCTCCAAAGTGCATCACCTCGCACTTTTCCGGGTTAAATTCCATTTGCCACTGTTCCGCCCATCTGACCAACCCATCTATATCGTCCTGCAGACTGAGGCTATCCTCCTCGCTATTTACCACCCTACCAATCTTTGTATCATCAGCGAACTTACTGATCATACCTTTTACATTCATATCCAAGTCATTAATGTAGACCACAAACAGCAAGGGACCCAGCACCGATCCCTGTGGTACCCCACTGGCCACAGGCTTCCAGTCACAAAAACAACCTTCGACCATCACCCTCTGCCTTCTGCCACTAAGCCAGTTTTGTATCCAAAGTGCCAAGGCACCCTGGATTCCATGGGCTCGTACCTTCTTGACCAGTCTCCTGTGGGGGACTTTATCGAAGGCCTTACTGAAATCCATGTATACCACATCCACTGCGTTACCCTCATCCACACACCTAGTCACCCCCTCAAAAAATTCAATCAAATTAGTCAGACATGATCTTCCCTTGACAAAGCCATGTTGACTATCCCTGATTAATCCTTGCTTCTCCAAGTCTCCTCGTCTCACTCCCAGTATCTCTGGTCCTCTCGCACTATGATTGGTTGTGGTTGGTGAGTCTTGGACACGGAGTCACACTGGACTGGGCTCAGTACAATTTGCACCTCCACCCCACTCTTTCATCTCCAAATGGTTTTGTTGACAAAGTTTCTGCTGTGATTGGACTCGGTTTGTGATTCCCACCCTGTCTGACCTGGTTTGGAGTTCAGGAGGAATAAGATTAACAATACAGAGGAGCATGGACCAGAGTAGGATCGAAAGAGTAGGGAGAGACAAGGAGGGCTGTGATAAAGAGAGAGATGGCAGACTCGTCCCCTCTTTTCCTCATCTCCCCTCTGGTTCTTCTGCCAATTATCTTAAATCTGTGTCCTCTGGTTACCGTCCCTTCTGCCAGTGGAAACAGTTTCTCCTTATTTACTCAATCAAAACCCTTCATAATTTTGAGCATGTTTATCAAATCTCCCCTTCACCTTCTCTGCTCTCAGGAGAACAATCACAGCTTAGTAAAGTGCGAAAGGTTTGTTTTGTTGGAATTATCAAAAGTTTGTACACAGGTCAGTCAAAAGTAATTGTTTAAACACTTAGGTGACTTTTTTTTTAATTAAGCCTCTTTAAATCAATATGTTCCTCACGATCCCACATTTCTTTCTTTCTCAGCACCATTCCCCAAGTCGCGAGATTGGAATTTAATTTGAATGGTACCGTTTTGCAGTAATTAATTATAAAATTAGCTTGTTTGGTATGTTGCTGACTCCTCGTTCTGTCTTTTCAATAAATGCAGCAAATAAAATAACAAGAAGGCACCTTGGGATCTCACACAGCGAGCAGCGAGGCCAGACTCAAAAACCAGAGAAAGCAAGTATCAATACAACAAATACCAGACACACAGTGTACAGAGGCACAACGAGACAGTCTGGGAATTGGTGCAGAGACAGAGAGTATTCCCAGAAACACTGAGACAGTCTGGGATTGCGCATAGAGACTGACAGTAAACCCAGACACTCTGAGACAGTCTGGGAATGAGTACACAGGCAGACAGTAAACGCAGGCACACTGAGACCCTGTGGGAATGAGTGCAGAGACAGACAAAAATCCCAACACATGGAGACAGACAGGAAATGAGTACAGAGACAGACAGTAAACCCAGACACACTGAGACAGTCAGGGAATGAGCGCAGAGACAGACAGTAAACCCAGACACACTGAGACAGTCTGGGAATGAGCGCAGAGACAGACAGTAAACTCAGACAGATTGAGACAGTCTGGCAATGAGTACACAATCAGACAGTAAACTAAGACAGACTGAGACAGTCTGGGAATGAGCACACAATCAGATAGTAAACCCAGACAGATTGAGACAGTCTGGGAATGAGTAAAGAGACAGACAGTAAACGTAGACATAATGAGACAATCTGGGAATGAGTACGGAGACAGACAATAAACCCAGAGGCAATGAGACAGTCTGGGAACGAGTACAGAGTCAGGCAGTAAACCCAGACAGGCTGAGACAGTCAGGGAATAACTACAGAGACAAACAATAAAACCAGACAAACTGAGACGGTCAGGGAATGAGTAAAGAATCAGACAATAATCCCAGACACACTCGGACTGTCAGGGAATGAGTGCAAAGACAGACAGTAAACCCAGACACACATAGATAGTCTGGGAATTCGTAGAGTGACAGGCAGTAAACACAGACACACCGAGATAGTCTGGGAATTCGTAGAGTGACAGGCAGTAAACACAGACACACCGAGATAGTCTGGGAATTCGTAGAGTGACAGGCAGTACACACAGACACACCGAGATAGTCTGGGAATTCGTAGAGTGACAGGCAGTAAACTCAGACACACCGAGATAGTCTGGGAATTCGTAGAGTGACAGGCAGTAAACCCACACACACCGAGATAGTCTGGGAATTCGTAGAGTGACAGGCAGTAAACACAGACACACCGAGATAGTCTGGGAATTCGTAGAGTGACAGGCAGTAAACACGGACACACCGAGATAGTCTGGGAATTCGTAGAGTGACAGGCAGTAAACACAGACACACCGAGATAGTCTGGGAATTCGTAGAGTGACAGGCAGTAAACACGGACACACCGAGATAGTCTGGGAATTCGTAGAGTGACAGGCAGTAAACACAGACACACCGAGATAGTCTGGGAATTCGTAGAGTGACAGGCAGTAAACACGGACACACCGAGATAGACTGGGAATTCGTAGAGTGACAGGCAGTAAACACGGACACACCGAGATAGTCTGGGAATTCATAGAGTGACAGGCAGTAAACACAGACACAGAAAGATAGTCTGGGAATTCATAGAGTGACAGGCAGTAAACACAGACACACCGAGATAGTCTGGGAATTCATAGAGTGACAGGCAGTAAACACAGACACACCGAGATAGTCTGGGAATTCGTAGAGTGACAGGCAGTAAACACGGACACACCGAGATAGACTGGGAATTCGTAGAGTGACAGGCAGTAAACACGGACACACCGAGATAGTCTGGGAATTCGTAGAGTGACAGGCAGTAAACACAGACACACCGAGATAGTCTGGGAATTCATAGAGTGACAGGCAGTAAACACAGACACACCGAGATAGTCTGGGAATTCGTAGAGTGACAGGCAGTAAACACAGACACACCGAGATAGTCTGGGAATTCATAGAGTGACAGGCAGTAAACACAGACACACCGAGATAGTCTGGGAATTCATAGAGTGACAGGCAGTAAACACAGACACACCGAGATAGTCTGGGAATTCATAGAGTGACAGGCAGTAAACACAGACACACCGAGATAGTCTGGGAATTCATAGAGTGACAGGCAGTAAACACAGACACACCGAGATAGTCTGGGAATTCATAGAGTGACAGGCAGTAAACACGGACACACCGAGATAGTCTGGGAATTCATAGAGTGACAGGCAGTAAACACGGACACACCGAGATAGTCTGGGAATTCATAGAGTGACAGGCAGTAAACACAGACACACCGAGATAGTCTGGGAATTCATAGAGTGACAGGCAGTAAACACAGACACACCGAGATAGTCTGGGAATTCATAGAGTGACAGGCAGTAAACACGGACACACCGAGATAGTCTGGGAATTCATAGAGTGACAGGCAGTAAACACGGACACACCGAGATAGTCTGGGAATTCATAGAGTGACAGGCAGTAAACACGGACACACCGAGATAGTCTGGGAATTCATAGAGTGACAGGCAGTAAACACGGACACACCGAGATAGTCTGGGAATTCGTAGAGTGACAGGCAGTAAACACAGACACACCGAGATAGTCTGGGAATTCATAGAGTGACAGGCAGTAAACACGGACACACCGAGATAGTCTGGGAATTCATAGAGTGACAGGCAGTAAACACAGACACACCGAGATAGTCTGGGAATTCATAGAGTGACAGGCAGTAAACACAGACACAGCGAGACAATAAGGGACATAAAAACAGAAAATGCTGTAGAAGCTCAGCAAGTGAGGCAGCCTCTGCGGAGAAAGAAACAGAGTTAATGTTTGAGGTCGGAGACCGTTTGTCAGAACTGGAAGAAGTTGAAGATTAAACAGGTTTTAAGCAAATACAGAGCCAGGGGGAGGGGGAGAGAGGGGAGGGGAGGAAAGAACAAAAGGGAAGGTCTGTGATCGGGTGGAGGGCAGGAGTGATTAAATGACAAAAGGGATGATGGTGCGAGGCAAGGAGGGTGGGAATGGGACAGGTTAAGGAACAAAAGATGGGTCTAGAGGAGCTGTGAATGGCAGCAGCAGAACCATTACCAGCACCTGCTGTCCGAAAAAATGGGAGCAGGGGTTAATATCTGAAGTTATTGAAATCAATGTTGAGTCTGGAAGGTTGTAAAATGCCTAATCGAAAGATGAGGTGCTGTTCCTCGAGCTTCCGTTGAGCTTCATTAGAACAGTGTAAGAGGCCGAGGACAGAGAGGTCAGAGTGGGACTGGGACGGGGAATTAAAATGGCGAGTGACCGGCAGGTCAGGGTCACTTTTGCAGACAGAGGGAAGGTGTTCGACAAAGTGATCACCCAATCTGCATTTGGTCTCCCCAGTGTAGAGGAGATCGCATTGTGAGCAGCGAATACAGTATAGTAAATTGAAAGAAATACAAGTAAATCGCTGTTTCACCTGGAAGGAGTGTTTGGGGCCCTGGACAGTGGGAAGGGAGGAGGTGAAGGGGCAGGTGTTGCATCTCCTGCGCTCGCACGGGAAGGTGCCGAGCGAAGGGGAGCGGGTGTTGGGGGTGATGGAAGAGTGGATCAGGGTGTCACAGAGGGAGCGGTCCCTTCGGAATGCTGAAAGGGGAGGGGGGGAAGATGTGTTTGGTGGTGGGATCGCTGGAGGTGGCGGAAATGGTGGAGGAATGTGGAGGCTGGTGGGGTGGAAGATGAGGACAAGGGGGACCCTATCATGGTTCTGGGAGGGAGGGGAACGGGTGAGGACAGAAGTGTGGTCAACAGGACACGGTCGAGAACCCTGTCAACGACAGACAATAAGGGAATGAGTCAGGCTGTAAACCGTGCCATAATGAGACAGTCAGGGAATGAGTACAGAGTCAGACAGTAAACCCAGACACACTGAGACAGTCAGGGAATGAGTACAGAGTCAGACAGTAAACCCAGACAGACTGAGACAGTCAGGGAATAGGAACAGAGTCAGACAACAAATCCAGACTCACTGAAACAGTCTGGTAATGAGTACAGAGAGAGACAGTTAACTCAGGAACACCGAGACTGTCAGGGAATGAGTACAAAGACAGACAGTAAACCCAGACACATTGAGACAGTCAGGGAATTAGTACAGAGTCAGACAGTAAACGCTGACAGACTGAGACAGTCTGGGAATGAGCACAGAGGCAGACAATATACCCAGGCACACTGAGACAGTCCAGTGATGAGCACAGAGACAGACTTTAAACCTAGACGCACCAAGACTGTTTGGGCATAAGTACAGAATGGTCAGTAAACCCAGACAATCTGGGACAGTCTTGGAATGAGAACAGAGTCAGACAGTAAACCCAGACACACCGAGACAGTCAGGGAATGAGTACAGAGTCAGACAGTAAACCCAGACACACTGAGACAGTCAGGGAATGAGTACAGAGTCAGACAGTAAACCCAGACACACCGAGACAGTCAGGGAATGAGTACAGAGTCAGACAGTAAACCCAGACACACCGAGACAGTCAGGGAATGAGTACAGAGTCAGACAGTAAACCCAGACACACCGAGACAGTCAGGGAATGAGTACAGAGTCAGACAGTAAACCCAGACACACTGAGACAGTCAGGGAATGAGTACAGAGTCAGACAGTAAACCCAGACACACTGAGACAGTCAGAGAATAAGTACAGAGTCAGACAGTAAACCCAGACACACTGAGACAGTCTGAGAATGAGTACAGAGTCAGACAGTAAACCCAGACACAGCGAGACAGTCTGGGAATGAGGACAGAGACTTCTTCAAAGAATTCAATAAGGTTGGTCAAACATAACTTTCCCTTTCTCATGCTGACTATTCGTTATTATATTTTTATTTTCTAGAAGTTTCTCTATTACATCTTTGAGTGAGGATTCCACTATCTTTCCTACCACTGATATTAAGCTAACTGGTCTGTCGTTCCCTGGACTGGTTCTATTTCCCTTTTTAAATATAGGAATCACATTAACTGTCCACCAATCCTCTGGCACCATTCCCTTTACTAATGAATGTTTCTATATGTGTAATAGAGTCTCTGCTATCTCCTCCCGAACTTCTTTTAATATTCGTGGATACAATCCATCCGGACCAGGGGTTTTATCCTCTCTAAGTTTGATTAGTTTATCAATTATCTCCCCCCTTTCTATCTTAAATATCTTTATATTTTTTGATCTCTTCTTCTAATGTCCTGCCCACCCTGTTAGTCTCCCTGGTAAATACTGAGGCAAAATAATTATTCAATATTTCTGCCATTTCACTGTCATTACCTGTGAGTTTATTGTGTGTATCCCTGACTGGCCCGATCACTATCGATTTCCATGGTGGAGGGGGGGGGGGGCAGTGTGACTGTGATTGGGGGGGGGGGAGTGTGACTGTGATTGGGGGGGAGTGTGACTGTGATTGGGGGGGGAGTGTGACTGTGATTGGGGGGGGGGGAGTGTGACTGTGATTGAGGGGGGGAGTGTGACTGTGATTGGGGGGGGAGTGTGACTGTGATTGGGGGGGGAGTGTAACTGTGATTGGGGGGGGGGGAGTGTGACTGTGATTGGGGGGGGGGGAGTGTGACTGTGATTGGGGGGGGAGTGTGACTGTGATTGGGGGGGGAGTGTGACTGTGATTGGGGGGGGAGTGTGACTGTGATTGAGGGGGGGAGTGTGACTGTGATTGAGGGGGGAGTGTGACTGTGATTGGGGGGGGGAGTGTGACTGTGATTGAGGGGGGGAGTGTGACTGTGATTGGGGGGGGAGTGTGACTGTGATTGGGGGGGGGAGTGTGACTGTGATTGAGGGGGGAGTGTGACTGTGATTGGGGGGGAGTGTGACTGTGATTGGGGGGGGGGAGTGTGACTGTGATTGGGGGGGGGTGTGTGACTGTGATTGGGGGGGGGAGTGTGACTGTGATTGGGGGGGGGGAGTGTGACTGTGATTGGGGGGGGGGGTGTGTGACTGTGATTGAGGGGGGGAGTGTGACTGTGATTGGGGGGGGGGGTGTGACTGTGATTGGGGGGGAGTGTGACTGTGATTGGGGGGGAGTGTGACTGTGATTGGGGGGGGGGAGTGTGACTGTGATTGGGGGGGGGAGTGTGACTGTGATTGGGGGGGGGAGTGTGACTGTGATTGGGGGGGGGGAGTGTGACTGTGATTGGGGGGGGAGTGTGACTGTGATTGGGGGGGGGAGTGTGACTGTGATTGGGGGGGGAGTGTGACTGTGATTGAGGGGGGAGTGTGACTGTAATTGAGGGGGGAGTGTGACTGTGATTGGGGGGGGAGTGTGACTGTGATTGGGGGGGGAGTGTGACTGTGATTGGGGGGGGAGTGTGACTGTGATTGGGGGGGGAGTGTGACTGTGATTGGGGGGGGAGTGTGACTGTGATTGGGGGGGGAGTGTGACTGTGATTGGGGGGGGAGTGTGACTGTGATTGGGGGGGGGGGGAGTGTGACTGTGATTGGGGGGGAGTGTGACTGTGATTGGGGGGGGAGTGTGACTGTAATTGAGGGGGGGAGTGTGACTGTGATTGGGGGGGGGAGTGTGACTGTGATTGAGGGGGGGAGTGTGACTGTGATTGGGGGGGGAGTGTGACTGTAATTGAGGGGGGAGTGTGACTGTGATTGGGGGGGGAGTGTGACTGTGATTGGGGGGGGAGTGTGACTGTGATTGGGGGGGAGTGTGACTGTGATTGGGGGGGGGAGTGTGACTGTGATTGGGGGGGGGAGTGTGACTGTGATTGGGGGGGGAGTGTGACTGTGATTGGGGGGGGAGTGTGACTGTGATTGGGGGGGGAGTGTGACTGTGATTGGGGGGGGGAGTGTGACTGTGATTGGGGGGGGAGTGTGACTGTGATTGAGGGGGGGGAGTGTGACTGTGATTGGGGGGGGAGTGTGACTGTGATTGGGGGGGGGAGTGTGACTGTGATTGGGGGGGGGAGTGTGACTGTGATTGGGGGGGGAGTGTGACTGTGATTGGGGGGGAGAGTGTGACTGTGGTTGGGGGGGAGTGTGACTGTGATTGAGGGGGGGAGTGTGACTGTGATTGGGGGGGGGAGTGTGACTGTGATTGGGGGGAGAGTGTGACTGTGATTGGGGGGGGAGTGTGACTGTGATTTGGGGGGGGAGTGTAACTGTGATTGGGGGGGGAGTGTGACTGTGATTGGGGGGAGAGTGTGACTGTGATTGGGGGGGAGTGTGACTGTGATTGAGGGGGGAGTGTGACTGTGATTGAGGGGGAGTGTGACTGTGATTGGGGGGGGAGTGTGACTGTGATTGGGGGGGGTAGTGTGACTGTGATTGGGGGGGGAGTGTGACTGTGATTGGGGGGGAGTGTGACTGTGATTGGGGGGGGAGTGTGACTGTGATTGGGGGGGAGTGTGACTGTGATTGGGGGGGGGAGTGTGACTGTGATTGAGGGGGGGAGTGTGACTGTGATTGAGGGGGGAGTGTGACTGTGATTGAGTGGGGAGTGTGACTGTGATTGAGGGGGAGTGTGACTGTGATTGGGGGGGGGAGTGTGACTGTGATTGAGGGGGGAGTGTGACTGTGATTGGGGGGGGGAGTGTGACTGTGATTGAGGGGGGGAGTGTGACTGTGATTGGGGGGTGGAGTGTGACTGTGATTGGGGGGGGGGGAGTGTGACTGTGATTGGGGGGGGAGTGTGACTGTGATTGAGGGGGAGTGTGACTGTGATTGGGGGGGGAGTGTGACTGTGATTGGGGGGGGAGTGTGACTGTGATTGAGGGGGGAGTGTGACTGTGATTGGGGGGGAGTGTGACTGTGATTGGGGGGGGGAGTGTGACTGTGATTGAGGGGGGGAGTGTGACTGTGATTGAGGGGGGGAGTGTGACTGTGATTGGGAGGGGAGTGTGACTGTGATTGGGGGGGGAGTGTGACTGTGATTGGGGGGGGAGTGTGACTGTGATTGGGGGGGGAGTGTGACTGTGATTGGGGGGGGAGTGTGACTGTGATTGGGGGGGGGAGTGTGACTGTGATTGAGGGGGGGAGTGTGACTGTGATTGAGGGGGGAGTGTGACTGTGATTGAGGGGGGAGTGTGACTGTGATTGAGGGGGGAGTGTGACTGTGATTGGGGGGGGGGTGTGACTGTGATTGAGGGGGGGGAGTGTGACTGTGATTGGGGGGGGGGAGTGTGACTGTGATTGAGGGGGGTAGTGTGACTGTGATTGGGGGGGGGAGTGTGACTGTGATTGGGGGGAGTGTGACTGTGATTGAGGGGGGGAGTGTGACTGTGATTGAGGGGGGGAGTGTGACTGTGATTGAGGGGGGGAGTGTGACTGTGATTGGGGGCGGAGTGTGACTGTGATTGAGGGGGGGGAGTGTGACTGTGATTGGGGGGGGAGTGTGACTGTGATTGGGGGAGGAGTGTGACTGTGATTGAGGGGGGAGTGTGACTGTGATTGGGGGGGGGAGTGTGACTGTGATTGAGGGAGGAGTGTGACTGTGATTGGGGGGGGGAGTGTGACTGTAATTGGGGGGGGAGTGTGACTGTGATTGGGGGGGGGAGTGTGACTGTAATTGGGGGGGGAGTGTGACTGTGATTGAGGGGGGGGGAGTGTGACTGTGATTGGGGGGGGGAGTGTGACTGTGATTGAGGGGGGGAGTGTGACTGTGATTGAGGGGGGGTGTGTGACTGTGATTGAGGGGGGAGTGTGACTGTGATTGAGGGGGGGGAGTGTGACTGTGATTGGGGGGGGGAGTGTGACTGTGATTGAAGGGGGGAGTGTGACTGTGATTGAGGGGGGAGTGTGACTGTGATTGGGGGGGGGAGTGTGACTGTGATTGAGGGGGGGAGTGTGACTGTGATTGAGGGGGGAGTGTGACTGTGATTGGGGGGGGGAGTGTGACTGTGATTGAGGGGGGGAGTGTGACTGTGATTGGGGGGGGGAGTGTGACTGTGATTGGGGGGGGGGAGTGTGACTGTGATTGGGGGGGGGAGTGTGACTGTGATTGAGGGGGGAGTGTGACTGTGATTGGGGGGGGGAGTGTGACTGTGATTGGGGGGGGAGTGTGACTGTGATTGAGGGGGGAGTGTGACTGTGATTGAGGGGGGAGTGTGATTGTGATTGGGGGGGGGAGTGTGACTGTGATTGGGGGGGGAGTGTGATTGTGATTGAGGGGGGGAGTGTGACTGTGATTGAGGGGGGGGGAGTGTGACTGTGATTGGGGGGGGGAGTGTGATTGTGATTGAGGGGGGGAGTGTGACTGTGATTGAGGGGGGAGTGTGACTGTGATTGGGGGGGGAGTGTGACTGTGATTGGGGGGGGGAGTGTGACTGTGATTGGGGGGGGGAGTGTGATTGTGATTGAGGGGGGGAGTGTGACTGTGATTGAGGGGGGGGGAGTGTGACTGTGATTGGGGGGGGGAGTGTGATTGTGATTGAGGGGGGGAGTGTGACTGTGATTGAGGGGGGAGTGTGACTGTGATTGGGGGGGGGAGTGTGACTGTGATTGGGGGGGGGAGTGTGATTGTGATTGAGGGGGGGAGTGTGACTGTGATTGGGGGGGGGAGTGTGACTGTGATTGAGGGGGGGAGTGTGACTGTGATTGAGGGGGGAGTGTGACTGTGATTGGGGGGGGAGTGTGACTGTGATTGGGGGGGGGAGTGTGATTGTGATTGAGGGGGGGAGTGTGACTGTGATTGAGGGGGGGGGAGTGTGACTGTGATTGGGGGGGGGAGTGTGATTGTGATTGAGGGGGGGAGTGTGACTGTGATTGAGGGGGGAGTGTGACTGTGATTGGGGGGGGAGTGTGACTGTGATTGGGGGGGGGAGTGTGACTGTGATTGGGGGGGGAGTGTGAGGTGATTGAGGGGGGAGTGTGACTGTGATTGGGGGGGGAGTGTGAGGTGATTGAGGGGGGGAGTGTGACTGTGATTGAGGGGGGAGTGTGATTGTGATTGAGGGGGGGAGTGTGACTGTGATTGAGGGGGGGGGAGTGTGACTGTGATTGAGGGGGGAGTGTGACTGTGATTGGGGGGGGAGTGTGAGGTGATTGAGGGGGGGAGTGTGACTGTGATTGAGGGGGGAGTGTGATTGTGATTGAGGGGGGGAGTGTGACTGTGATTGAGGGGGGGGGAGTGTGACTGTGATTGGGGGGGGGAGTGTGATTGTGATTGAGGGGGGGAGTGTGACTGTGATTGAGGGGGGAGTGTGACTGTGATTGGGGGGGGGAGTGTGACTGTGATTGGGGGGGGGAGTGTGATTGTGATTGAGGGGGGGAGTGTGACTGTGATTGAGGGGGGGGGAGTGTGACTGTGATTGGGGGGGGGAGTGTGATTGTGATTGAGGGGGGGAGTGTGACTGTGATTGAGGGGGGAGTGTGACTGTGATTGGGGGGGGAGTGTGACTGTGATTGAGGGGGGGAGTGTGACTGTGATTGAGGGGGGGAGTGTGACTGTGATTGGGGGGGGGGAGTGTGACTGTGATTGAGGGGGGGAGTGTGACTGTGATTGGGGGGGGGAGTGTGACTGTGATTGAGGGGGGAGTGTGACTGTGATTGAGGGGGGAGTGTGACTGTGATTGAGGGGGGAGTGTGACTGTGATTGAGGGGGGAGTGTGACTGTGATTGAGGGGGGAGTGTGACTGTGATTGAGGGGGGAGTGTGACTGTGATTGAGGGGGGGAGTGTGACTGTGATTGGGGGGGGAGTGTGACTGTGATTGGGGGGGGGAGTGTGACTGTGATTGAGGGGGGGAGTTTGACTGTGATTGAGGGGGGGGAGTGTGACTGTGATTGGGGGAGGAGTGTGACTGTGATTGAGGGGGGGGAGTGTGACTGTGATTGAGGGGGGAGTGTGACTGTGATTGGGGGGGGGAGTGTGACTGTGATTGAGGGGGGAGTGTGACTGTGATTGAGGGGGGAGTGTGACTGTGATTGGGGGGGGAGTGTGACTGTGATTGGGGGGGGAGTGTGACTGTGATTGAGGGGGAGTGTGACTGTGATTGGGGGGGGAGTGTGACTGTGATTGGGGGGGGAGTGTGACTGTGATTGAGGGGGGGCGTGTGACTGTGATTGGGGGGGGGAGTGTGACTGTGATTGGGGGGGGGGAGTGTGACTGTGATTGAGGGGGGAGTGTGACTGTGATTGGGGGGGGGAGTGTGACTGTGATTGAGGGGGTGAGTGTGACTGTGATTGGGAGGGGAGTGTGACTGTGATTGGGGGGGGAGTGTGACTGTGATTGAGGGGGGAGTGTGACTGTGATTGAGGGGGGAGTGTGACTGTGATTGCGGGGGGAGTGTGACTGTGATTGGGGGGGGGAGTGTGACTGTGATTGAGGGGGGAGTGTGACTGTGATTGAGGGGGGAGTGTGACTGTGATTGGGGGGGGAGTGTGACTGTGATTGGGGGGGGAGTGTGACTGTGATTGAGGGGGAGTGTGACTGTGATTGGGGGGGGAGTGTGACTGTGATTGGGGGGGGAGTGTGACTGTGATTGGGGGGGGAGTGTGACTGTGATTGAGGGGGGAGTGTGACTGTGATTGAGGGGGGGAGTGTGACTGTGATTGGGGGGGAGAGTGTGACTGTGATTGGGGGGGGGGAGTGTGACTGTGATTGAGGGGGGGAGTGTGACTGTGATTGAGGGGGGGAGTGTGACTGTGATTGAGGGGGAGTGTGACTGTGATTGGTGGGGGATTGTGACTGTGATTGGGGGGGGAGTGTGACTGTGATTGGGGGGGGAGTGTGACTGTGATTGGGGGGGGAGTGTGACTGTGATTGGGGGGGGAGTGTGACTGTGATTGGGGGGGGGAGTGTGACTGTGATTGAGGGGGGGAGTGTGACTGTGATTGAGGGGGGAGTGTGACTGTGATTGAGGGGGGAGTGTGACTGTGATTGAGGGGGGAGTGTGACTGTGATTGGGGGGGGGAGTGTGACTGTGATTGAGGGGGGGAGTGTGACTGTGATTGAGGGGGGAGTGTGACTGTGATTGAGGGGGGGAGTGTGACTGTGATTGAGGGGGGAGTGTGACTGTGATTGGGGGGGGGAGTGTGACTGTGATTGAGGGGGGGAGTGTGACTGTGATTGGGGGGGGAGTGTGACTGTGATTGGGGGGGGAGTGTGACTGTGATTGGGGGGGGAGTGTGACTGTGATTGGGGGGGAGAGTGTGACTGTGATTGGGGGGGGAGTGTGACTGTGATTGAGGGGGGGAGTGTGACTGTGATTGAGGGGGAGTGTGACTGTGATTGGTGGGGGAGTGTGACTGTGATTGGGGGGGGAGTGTGACTGTGATTGAGGGGGGGAGTGTGACTGTGATTGAGGGGGAGTGTGACTGTGATTGGTGGGGGATTGTGACTGTGATTGGGGGGGGAGTGTGACTGTGATTGGGGGGGGAGTGTGACTGTGATTGGGGGGGGAGTGTGACTGTGATTGGGGGGGGAGTGTGACTGTGATTGGGGGGGGGAGTGTGACTGTGATTGAGGGGGGGAGTGTGACTGTGATTGAGGGGGGAGTGTGACTGTGATTGAGGGGGGAGTGTGACTGTGATTGAGGGGGGAGTGTGACTGTGATTGGGGGGGGGAGTGTGACTGTGATTGAGGGGGGGAGTGTGACTGTGATTGAGGGGGGAGTGTGACTGTGATTGAGGGGGGGAGTGTGACTGTGATTGAGGGGGGAGTGTGACTGTGATTGGGGGGGGGAGTGTGACTGTGATTGAGGGGGGGAGTGTGACTGTGATTGGGGGGGGAGTGTGACTGTGATTGGGGGGGGAGTGTGACTGTGATTGGGGGGGGAGTGTGACTGTGATTGGGGGGGAGAGTGTGACTGTGATTGGGGGGGGGAGTGTGACTGTGATTGAGGGGGGGAGTGTGACTGTGATTGAGGGGGAGTGTGACTGTGATTGGTGGGGGAGTGTGACTGTGATTGGGGGGGGAGTGTGACTGTGATTGGGGGGGGAGTGTGACTGTGATTGGGGGGGGAGTGTGACTGTGATTGGGGGGGAGAGTGTGACTATGATTGAGGGGGGGAGTGTGACTGTGATTGAGGGGGGGAGTGTGACTGTGATTGAGGGGGGGAGTGTGACTGTGATTGACGGGGGGAGTGTGACTGTGATTGAGGGGGGGAGTGTGACTGTGATTGAGGGGGAGTGTGACTGTGATTGGTGGGGGAGTGTGACTGTGATTGGGGGGGGGAGTGTGACTGTGATTGGGGGGGGAGTGTGACTGTGATTGGGGGGGGAGTGTGACTGTGATTGGGGGGGGAGTGTGACTGTGATTGAGGGGGAGTGTGACTGTGATTGGTGGGGGAGTGTGACTGTGATTGGGGGGGGAGTGTGACTGTGATTGGGGGGGGAGTGTGACTGTGATTGGGGGGGGAGTGTGACTGTGATTGGGGGGGGAGTGTGACTGTGATTGGGGGGGGGGTGTGACTGTGATTGAGGGGGGGAGTGTGACTGTGATTGAGGGGGGAGTGTGACTGTGATTGAGGGGGGAGTGTGACTGTGATTGAGGGGGGAGTGTGACTGTGATTGGGGGGGGGAGTGTGACTGTGATTGAGGGGGGGAGTGTGACTGTGATTGAGGGGGGAGTGTGACTGTGATTGAGGGGGGGAGTGTGACTGTGATTGAGGGGGGGAGTGTGACTGTGATTGAGGGGGGAGTGTGACTGTGATTGGGGGGGGAGTGTGACTGTGATTGAGGGGGGAGTGTGACTGTGATTGAGGGGGGAGTGTGACTGTGATTGAGGGGGGGAGTGTGACTGTGATTGAGGGGGGAGTGTGACTGTGATTGAGGGGGGGAGTGTGACTGTGATTGAGGGGGGGAGTGTGACTGTGATTGGGGGGGGGAGTGTGACTGTGATTGAGGGGGGGAGTGTGACTGTGATTGAGGGGGGAGTGTGACTGTGATTGGGGGGGGGAGTGTGACTGTGATTGAGGGGGGGAGTGTGTCTGTGATTGGGGGGGGGAGTGTGACTGTGATTGAGGGGGGTAGTGTGACTGTGATTGGGGGGGGGAGTGTGACTGTGATTGGGGGGGGGAGCGTGACTGTGATTGAGGGGGGGAGTGTGACTGTGATTGAGGGGGGGAGTGTGACTGTGATTGAGGGGGGGAGTGTGACTGTGATTGGGGGAGGAGTGTGACTGTGATTGAGGGGGAGGAGTGTGACTGTGATTGAGGGGGGGAGTGTGACTGTGATTGAGGGGGGGGAGTGTGACTGTGATTGAGGGGGGAGTGTGACTGTGATTGAGGGGGGAGTGTGACTGTGATTGGGGGGGGGGAGTGTGACTGTGATTGAGGGGGGGGAGTGTGACTGTGATTGGGGGGGGAGTGTGACTGTGATTGAGGGGGGGGAGTGTGACTGTGATTGAGGGGGGAGTGTGACTGTGATTGGGGGGGGGAGTGTGACTGTGATTGAGGGGGGGAGTGTGACTGTGATTGAGGGGGGAGTGTGACTGTGATTGGGGGGGGGAGTGTGACTGTGATTGAGGGGGGGGAGTGTGACTGTGATTGAGGGGGGGAGTGTGACTGTGATTGGGGGAGGAGTGTGACTGTGATTGAGGGGGGAGTGTGACTGTGATTGGGGGGGAGTGTGACTGTGATTGAGGGGGGGGAGTGTGACTGTGATTGGGGGGGGAGTGTGACTGTGATTGAGGGGGAGTGTGACTGTGATTGGGGGGGGGGAGTGTGACTGTGATTGGGGGGGGGGAGTGTGACTGTGATTGAGGGGGGAGTGTGACTGTGATTGAGGGGGGAGTGTGACTGTGATTGAGGGGGGGAGTGTGACTGTGATTGGGGGGGGAGTGTGACTGTGATTGGGGGGGGGAGTGTGACTGTGATTGAGGGGGGAGTGTGACTGTGATTGAGGGGGGGAGTGTGACTGTGATTGGGGGGGAGTGTGACTGTGATTGGGGGGGGGAGTGTGACTGTGATTGAGGGGGGGAGTGTGACTGTGATTGAGGGGGGGAGTGTGACTGTGATTGAGGGGGGAGTGTGACTGTGATTGGGGGGGGAGTGTGACTGTGATTGAGGGTGGGAGTGTGACTGTGATTGAGGGGGGGGGAGTGTGACTGTGATTGAGGGGGGGGGAGTGTGACTGTGATTGGGGGGGGGAGTGTGACTGTGATTGGGGGGGGGAGTGTGACTGTGATTGGGGGGGGAGTGTGACTGTGATTGGTGGGCAGTGTGACTGTGATTGAGGGGGGAGTGTGACTGTGATTGGGGGGGGGAGTGTGACTGTGATTGGTGGGCAGTGTGACTGTGATTGAGGGGGGAGTGTGACTGTGATTGGGGGGGGGAGTGTGACTGTGATTGGGGGGGGAGTGTGACTGTGATTGAGGGGGGGAGTGTGACTGTGATTGGGGGGGGAGTGTGACTGTGATTGAGGGGGGGAGTGTGACTGTGATTGGGGGGGGGGAGTGTGACTGTGATCGGGGGGGGAGTGTGACTGTGATTGGGGGGGGAGTGTGACTGTGATTGAGGGGGGGAGTGTGACTGTGATTGGGGGGGGAGTGTGACTGTGATTGGGGGGGGAGTGTGAGGTGATTGAGGGGGGGAGTGTGACTGTGATTGAGGGGGGAGTGTGACTGTGATTGGGGGGGGGAGTGTGACTGTGATTGAGGGGGGGAGTGTGACTGTGATTGGGGGGGGGAGTGTGACTGTGATTGGGGGGGGGAGTGTGACTGTGATTGGGGGGGAGTGTGACTGTGATTGAGGGGGGGAGTGTGACTGTGATTGAGGGGGGGAGTGTGACTGTGATTGAGGGGGGGGAGTGTGACTGTGATTGGGGGGGGGAGTGTGACTGTGATTGGGGGGGAGTGTGACTGTGATTGAGGGGGGGAGTGTGACTGTGATTGAGGGGGGGAGTGTGACTGTGATTGAGGGGGGGAGTGTGACTGTGATTGGGGGAGGAGTGTGACTGTGATTGAGGGGGAGGAGTGTGACTGTGATTGAGGGGGGAGTGTGACTGTGATTGGGGGGGGGAGTGTGACTGTGATTGAGGGGGGGAGTGTGACTGTGATTGAGGGGGGGAGTGTGACTGTGATTGGGGGAGGAGTGTGACTGTGATTGAGGGGGAGGAGTGTGACTGTGATTGAGGGGGGAGTGTGACTGTGATTGGGGGGGGGAGTGTGACTGTGATTGAGGGGGGGGAGTGTGACTGTGATTGAGGGGGGGAGTGTGACTGTGATTGGGGGGGGGAGTGTGACTGTGATTGAGGGGGGGGAGTGTGACTGTGATTGAGGGGGGAGTGTGACTGTGATTGGGGGGGGGGAGTGTGACTGTGATTGGGGGGGGGAGTGTGACTGTGATTGGGGGGGGGAGTGTGACTGTGTTTGGGGGGGGAGTGTGACTGTGTTTGGGGGGGAGTGTGACTGTGTTTGGGGGGGGAGTGTGACTGTGATTGGGGGGGGGAGTGTGACTATCGTTGGGGGGGGGGAGTGTGACTGTGGTTGGGGGAGGAGTGTGACTGTGATTGCGGGGGGGGAGTGTGACTATCGTTGGGGGGGGGGAGTGTGACTGTGGTTGGACTGTGCTTTTGATAGCACTGCCTGAGGGCCTGGGGAGACCCCCCCCTGCTCCTCCTGGCCCACAAGCAGTGCTATCAAAAGCACTCACCGGTTGGATCCGGCTGCTCCATCTCCATTTCCCTGGCGGATTTCCCGAGCTCTGGGAAACCCAGCCGGCCAGCGTTCAATTGGACAGTGGAATCCTGATTTGAATGTTATAATGAGTTGTCCCACCTCTCGAGATTGGAACACAATCACGTCACGCAACCCACTGCCGGACAATGGCGGCAGGTGAGTACACGGTGGGTCGTGGTCAGGTTTCACAATTTTTAATTTATAACCCCACCCCCATCCCTCTCCCGCTAGTTATGGGGGATTAATATCGTCCCTTATGTAATTGTACAATACTTTACTATTTATTTTTATATTCCTTGATAATTTAGTTTTGTAATTCCTCTTTGATTTCCTAAATGCTTTTATGACTTTTTTCCTAATCTCTCCCTATTCCCGTTTGTCATCCTCTCCTTTATTGTCTGTGTATTTAGACTATGTCTTTTTCTTTAGTTTCAATTTTCCAGTATCTCTTTGTTCATTCATGTTCTTTCATTATTGTTTAGTTTGTTCTTGTTTTTTGGAGGAATATATTATCATCTGAACTCTATTGATCACTGTTTTAAATATTTCACACTGCTGTTCGATCTCTTCGTTTGCCAATATTTTTTAAAGTTTATATTCCCCAGTTCCATTCTCAACCCCTGAAAATTAGCTTTTTTCTTTCTCTTACTTATGTCCTTCTCAATCATTATTTTATGTTGTGATCACTATTGCCTAGATGTTCCCCTACGCTTACTTCTTTTATCTGCTCTGGTTCATTTCCCATTACTAGAACCAGCAGTGATTCCACAAAACGTTGTTACACAAGATTAGGGCTCATGGGATTGGGGGTAATATATTAGCATAGATAGAGGATTGGTTAAAGGACAGAAAGCAGAGAGTCGGGATAAACAGGTCATTTTCAGGTTGTCAGGCTGTAACTAGTGGGGTGCCGCAAGGATCAGTGCTTGGGCCTCAGATATTTACAATCTATATTAATGACTTGGATGAAGGGACCGGGTGTAATGTATCCAAGTTTACTGATGATATAAAGCTAGATGGGAAAGTAAGCTGTGAGGAGGACACAGAGGGATATAGACAGGTTAAATGAATGGGCAAGAAGGTGGCAGATGGAGTATAATGTGGGGAAATGTGAGGTTATTCACTTTGGTAGGAAGAATAGAAAAACAGAATATTTTTTAAATGGTGAGAAACTATTAAATGTTGGTGTTCAGAGAGATTTGGGTGTCCTCATACAAGAAACACAAAAAGTTAGTATGCAGGCACAGCAAGCAATTAGGAAAGCAAATGGCACATTGGCCTTTATTGCAAGGGGATTGGAGCACAAGAGTAAGGAAGTCTTACTACAGTTGTACAGGACTTTGGTGAGACCTCACCTGGAGTACTGTGTAAAGTTGTGGTCTCTTTATCTAAGGAAGGGTGTACTTGCCTTAGAAGCTGGGTTTCGTTGCTGCCTGCGATTTAAAGTAGCAGTCAGTGCAGTGAGTGAGAACCCCCACTCTGATTTAACTGCACCCCCTCCTGGTCTCCTATATAAAATATTGGGATATAAGATATGTCGACCTGGACTTGCTGCATTCTGCAGACAGTTTCTAGGAGCAGCAGTGGGCTACAGAGAGGAGAGGGTCAGGCTCCCTGAAAGAAATGGTGGCAGTGTGAAGGCTGAGGGATGGTGATCTATTCCCGGTCCTGGGGAGGATGCGTGAAGGACAGATAATAGGAAGGGTGCCAGGGACCCTCCCCATTATCTGGAGGAGAAATCCCCCATCGAAATTTGCCCAATGACTCTTCCAGCCCCCAAAGGCCTACTCCTGCTCCCATTTCTTATGTTCTCCCTCGAGGGGCCGTATGGCCTACTCCTGCTCCTATTTCTTATGTTCTCCCTCGAGGGGCCGTATGGCCTACTCCTGCTCCTATTTCTTATGTTCTCCTGTTCTCAAAGGCCTGAACATAGATATTCTTTGTCTGCTCCGCCATTCAATCAGATCATGGCTGATGCTTTACATTAACTCAACTTTCCCACCCTATCCCCATATCCCTTGATTCTCTTAGTGCCAAAAATCTATCGATCTCAGTTTTGAATTCTGAGTATACCTTCTTCAGAGTGAAGTTGTGAGGGGCACGGCAGGCTACCACTGAGTGGGCCAGACGATCTGGAGTATTCCACACAGCCCCACCCCACCTGTCTGGGCACTTTACCAGCCAATAAAGTACCAGATTGTCTTGTCAGTATCACATTGCTGTTTCTGGGAACTTGCTGTGTGCAAATTGGCTGCTGCGGTTTTTACATTTCATTGGCGGTAAAGCACTTTGGAACATCTGGAGGTCATGAAAGGTGAGTCTTTGTTACTTCATCTCCTCACTAGGGCCTTCATACGACCTGTGCTGCCTGTACATTCTGTATCTTATCGGCTACATCCTCCTTAAATGTTGCCTGACTCTCCTTCTCCTCCTCCCTCCCTTCCTCTTCCCTCCCTCCTCCTCTTCCTCCATGAAATGCCCTTAGGGAGTGGTCATACCCACTCCTGAGGCCCTCCTGGGTGGGTGTGAGTTGGAGGGGAGGGGTCCAAATGTCCCAGTGATCCCAGAGTCCCAGGAGCAGTGAGAAGACAGTCCAAGGCTGTGTGGGCAAAATATCAAAAACAAACACTCCAGAAAATTGCCCCCAGCTGCAGAAATCGCTATTTAAACTCTCCACATTTTTCATGCTTAAAAACTCCTGCACTTCTGCCTGTCTCAGCTGCCTGGCAACTAATGCATGAGTTCCCCGGACACTTTCCTTCCAATCCTGTGTCACTCTGCAGTTTCCCCATCTCCTTCCTTCAAGTACTGGCGCCTACCCCTTTCAAAATGGTTACCTCCCCCTCAACAAAAAATAGCCCACCCTCCACCCTCCACCTTCCACCCTGCACCACTTCACCCTTTCAAATTCAGGCCTCTTGCTAACTTTCTTCTCCTCCAAGGTCTTTGAATTGCCGTCACCTCCCAGCTCAAAGCCCATTCCTTCCTAAACTCTGTTGGAATCCATTTGTTCTGGTTTCCGGCCTGCTCAATCATCAAACATTGAATAATCCAATCAGCAAATCATCAACCATCGAACATCAAACATCAAACCATCAAACATCGAACATCGAACATCGAACATCAAACCATCGAACATCAAACATCAAACATCAAACATCAAACCATCGAACATCGGACCATCAAATCATTGAACATCGAACATCAAACATCGAACATCAAATCATTGAACATCAAACATCAAACATCAAACCATCGAACATCAAACCATCGAACATCAAACCATCGAACATCAAACATCGAACATCGAACCATTGAACATCAAACATCAAACATCGAACATCAAACATCAAACCATCGAACATCGAACATCAAACATCAAACCATCGAACATTAAACATCGAACATCAAACATCAAACATCAAACCATCGAACATCAAACATCGAACATCGAACCATCGAACATCAAACATCAAACATCAAACCATCGAACATCAAACCATCGAACATCAAACATCGAACATCGAACCATCGAACATCAAACATCAAACATCAAACCATCGAACATCAAACATCGAACATCAAACATCAAACCATCGAACATCAAACCATCGAACATCAAACATCGAACATCGAACCATCGAACATCAAACATCAAACATCAAACCATCAAACATCAAACATCAAACATCAAACCATCGAACATCGGACCATCAAATCATCGAACATCAAACATCAAACATCAAACCATCGAACATCGGACCATCAAATCATCGAACATCAAACATCAAACCATCGAACATCGGACCATCAAATCATCGAACATCGAACATCAAACATCAAACCATCGAACATCAAACATCGAACATCGAACATCAAACCATCGAACATCGGACCATCGAACATCGGACCATCAAATCATTGAACATTGAACATCGAACATCAAACATCGAACATCAAATCATTTAACATCAAACATCAAACCATCGAACATCAAACCATCGAACATCAAACATCGAACATCGAACATCAAACCATCGAACATCAAACATCAAACATCAAACCATCGAACATCGGACCATCAAATCATCGAACATCGAACATCGAACATCAAACATCGAACATCAAACATCAAACATCAAACATCAAACCATCGAACATCAAACATCAAACCATCGAACATCAAACATCGAACATCAAACCATCGAACATCAAACATCAAACCATCGAACATCAAACATCAAACATCAAACATCAAACCATCGAACATCAAACATCGAACATCAAACATCGAACATCAAACATCAAACATTGAACATCAAACCATCGAACATCAAACATCAAACATTGAACATCAAACCATCGAACATCAAACATCGAACATCGAACATCGGACCATCAAATCATTGAATATTGAACATCAAACATCAAATCATTGAACATTGAACATTGAACCCGATCATCGAACCATCAAATCATCAAATCATCAAACAATTGAATCATCAAACATCGAATCATCGAACAATTGAATCATCAAACATCGAATCATCAAATCATCGATGGTGGCCAGGTTGGAAAACCAGAGGCAGGAGGTCGCAGCTGGGAAACCCTGGGGACGGTCCCTGGCAATCGATAGGGGGGAGTGGCTGTGATCAAGGCTTTGTGGGGTAAGGTTGGCCATCAAGGCCAGGGGTGGGTGGGAGGGATGGGGAGACAAGTCGTGATCGAGAGGTGGGGGGAGAACTCCTGCT
Organism: Heptranchias perlo; assembly: GCF_035084215.1. Classification (NCBI taxonomy): domain Eukaryota; kingdom Metazoa; phylum Chordata; class Chondrichthyes; order Hexanchiformes; family Hexanchidae; genus Heptranchias; species Heptranchias perlo. Next base: position 39,438 of record NW_027139956.1, on the reverse strand, counting down.
CCTCCTGTCCCACAAGGAGTGCTGTTAGGCACTTACCCCATGGAGCTGACAGCTCCCGCCTCCCTTTGAATCTTCCGACCCCTGAGAAACGTCAGAGCAACAGTGAATCTTCAGTCGTGCTCCCAATTGCATGGTGGGAGCCCAATTTAAATATGTTAATGAGCACCCTGCCTCTCCACGGCGGGACACTCAGTCGCCCCGATGTCCACCACCATAATAAATATGGTGGGAGTGGTGTGTCGGAGACGCGTTCCCTGTATTTAATTCTTTAACAACACCCCCCCCCCCCGCCCCTGCCGACCCTCTCCCACCCGTCATGGGGGGTTATTATCAAGACCACAGAATCAGAGAATCAGAGAATGACGCAGCACAGAAAGAGGCCATTTGGCCCATCGTGCCTGTGCTGGCTCTTTGAAAGAGCTATCCAATTAGTCCCACTCCCCTGCTCTTTCCCCATAGCCCTGTAAATTTTTCCTCTTCAAGTATTTATTCAATTCCCTTTTGAAAGTTATTATTGAAACTGCTTCCACCGCCCTTTCAGGCAGCGCATTCCTGATTATAACAACTTGCTATGTAAAAAAAAATTCTCATCTCCCCCCTGGTTCTTTTGCCAATTATCTTAAATCTGTGTCCTCTGGTTACCAACCCTTCTGCCACTGGAAACAGTTTCTCCCTATCTACTCCATCAAAACCAGAGTCACAAGGGACAACTCTGTAGCTATGACCACAATGCCTGATAACTCCTTGACCTCCTTGCTACATTTGATACAGTTATGCCATTCTCCTCATCTCTCCCTGTTCCCCTCCGAGCTCTTCAAGTGCAGCCAGCTCACCTCCAGCAAGGCCTTCTCCTCTCCTCAACCCCTGCACACCCGTCTCTGCATTTTCTCTCCCTTCCATATCTCCATCCTACAAAAAAGATATTGAAGCTCTGGAGATGGAGGAGCTGCAGCGCCTCCACTGACAGGAGGGTCTAATTACACCGTGACATGTTGACATAGGTAGTTTCCATTACACATGTGGATATAGGAATTGATAAGAGAAAAATAAAATATAAAGACAGAATGTATTTGTGTGGGAGATTGTCCAGATCGCTCGAGGTAAGTTTAGTGGAAAATTGCACAGAATTACATAGAATTTTACAGCACAGAAACAGGCCATTTGACCCATCTGGTCTATTCTGGCGTTAAAGCTCCACATGAGCCTCCTCCCACCTTACTTCATCTAACTCTATCAGCGTATCCTTGTATTCCTTCCTCCCTCATGTACTTATCGAACTTCCTTTTAAATGCCCCTATGCTATTAGCCTCAACTATTCCTTGTGGTAGTGAGTTCCACGTTCTCACCACACTTTGGGGAAAGAAATTTCTCCTGAATTCTTTATTGGATTTATTGGTGAATATCTTATATCTGTAGAAACCCCAGAGGAATGCAATAAGTGACATTTGAGCTGTGTTTCCAGGGATTCCGTGAATCTTCTGCCAAAGATACGGAGAATAATGGGGAGAAACCCCTCAGAAATCCTTCTGCTGTGATGTTAAAATAAGGACTGAATAACATCTGTGTACTGTAGGGGGTGGTGGTGTGTGTCAGCTTCACCTCTGACTTCTGAGCGGTTCGAATCGCTCCCACTCCCTGGGTTCTAGACCTTGGACTTATTTGGGGGTTGTGACAAAGTGCAGCAGACAACTGGTTTTGGTGCAAGAAACTTTGACCTTTATTCAAGAGAGGAAATACAACACAACAATCTTAACACTCTAATAAAATGGGGAACACTTCTGTACACACGAGGGAAATTACAGTGGAAAGATACCTCACCCCTCCCAATCCCACTGTACAAGCTAAGTTGGACTCTAAAGGACCAGAGATAATGCTCACCAAACGAATCCTTGACAGTAATTCACCCAGAGGTAAGTCAGGAATAGATTGTAGAGTGGAAACTTTGCGGATCTTCGGTTTTCTCCCGAGTTGGTTTTCTTTGGTCGCGGTGGCCCAATATTACCCGGTTGGTTGGTGGTAATATTCGGTTGGTTGTTTCGTAAGGCCCTTGTTGCCGTGAGGTGTCTGATGGTCACTGGGGCTGTTGCTCTGGTTTCTTCTTGTGTGTCGGCCTGCTTCTAGAGCTGCTGACCTTCCCTGTCGAACTGCCTTCCCCTCGCCTTGTTGTTTGCTGGAAACTGCTCTTCTTTCCAGACACAGGCAGAACCAAGACAAGCAGCCCACCAGAGCCAGCAAGCCAGAGAGAGAGAGAGAGAGAGGGGTTTCGAGTTTCCACTTCTATATCCCTCTCTTACAATGGTCTTCAACACTTCAAAAAAAACACTTCATGTCTGTTAAAACAGTTCTTACAAAGTCCTTAAGAATCTTTGATGGCTTTTTGATGGTCCCTCATCATGTTGCAATTGCTTCTCCCGCTGGGTCATTGTTAATTCCGATTTGCTGATCACCTGGTATACAGGCTTCCTTTTGTATCCAACGTCCTAGGTGTTGATCAGTTTTGCATTAAAACAAAGACATGGCCCCACCATGTCTGGAGCAGTTGCCTCTTTCAATGGCCGACTGCCTTTTGAATTAGTGCTGAGTGTTGACCACCTGCTGTCGGTTTTGCATTAAAACAGAGACATGTCTGAAGCATTAATTCTCCGAAGTTCCACGGTGTGTGTGTGGTTGATTTTGTCTGGTGACCTCTCACCTATTCTTCCATTTTAGGATTATAGTCAATGGCCAAAGTTTTCCCATACTCAGGGTTTTTTAGGGGTTTTCTCCGAGTTTTGGGGGATCTGTGAATTTTGAGAATCTTACAGTACCCTGGGCCCATTATTGCTGACCTCTGACCCCACCTCACACTTTGTCTTGGCTCCCTCGGTGCAATGCCATGAGAGGTCAGCTCGTGTTTACAATTTTCTGAAGCTCAAAGCTCAGACTTGGTTTTACACTTTGGGGACCTTGTGTGAATGCATTTCTCCTCTTTTCTAACGATCTTATAGAGGAGGTTGATGGATCTTCAGTGAAGCATTTATTAGCATAAAGACTGTGAAGTTAGACTTTGGCTGAGTCTGTCTGTGCAGGAGTCACGTGTTCCCTGGCCTCCCAGTCACGCAACTTGGCTGATTTATGCATGCACATATCCGTGATCCTGTGCGCACACATGAATTCTGACAATGTGTCAGCCGTGGCTCAGTGAGTAGCACTCTCATTTAAGAACATAAGAAATAGGAGCAGGAGTAGGCCATACGGTCCCTCGAGCCTGCTCCTCCATTCAATAAGATCATGGCTGATCTTCGACCTCAACTCCACTTTCCCGCCCGATCCCCGTATCCCTTGATTCCCCTAGAGTCCAAAAATCTATCTCTCAGCCTTAAATATATTCAATGACTCAGCATCCACAGCCCTCTGGGGTAGAGAATTCCAAAGATTCACAACCCTCTGAGTGAAGAAATTTCTCCTCATCTCAGTCTTGAATGGCCGACCCTTTATCCTGAGAATATGTCCCCTAGTTCTAGACTCTCCAGCCAGGGAAACATCCTCTCAGCATCTACCCTGTCAAGCCCCCTCAGAATCTTATATGTTTCAATTAGATCACTTCTCATTCTTCTAAACTCCAGAGAGTATAGGCCCATTCTACTCAACCTCGCCTCATAGGACAACCCTCTCATCCCAGGAATTAATCTAGTGAACCTCCGCTGCACCCCCTCTAAGGCAAATATATCCTTCCTTCGATAAGGAGACCAAACAGTACAGTTGTAGTAAGACTTCCATACTCTTACACTCCAACCCCCTTGCAATAAAGGCAAACATTCCATTAAAAAAATTCTGTTTTTCTATTCTTCCTACATTTCCCCACATTATACTCCATCTGCCACCTTCTTGCTCACTCATTTAACCTGTCTATATCCCTTTGCAGACTCTTTGGGGGGAAAAAAAAAATTGGATAAGGGCTGTTTTAGGGCGCGGGTAGCGTGATGTGCTACTACCCTGCGCCGAGTGACCCTTGCACAGGCAGGACCCAAGTTTCAGCCCACCCGAAGACTCACCTGCAATGAGCGTTCCATTCCAGGTGAGTGAGGTCAACTGTCAAGTGGCGTCTCCTGCCAACTGCTCCACGCACTACACTCCCCATCACCCACATACCAATAAACTCTTTCCATCAGTACTCAACTCTTCCAACCAAATTCTTCCTCTCACCCTTACACATTCCCACTGTTTCAAGCCGCCCGCCCACAACTCACAGGCCATGCACACTGGCAGCTATTCCACCCTAACAGGCGCATCACCCAGACACACATCCCGCTTTCTTTCAGGAGAAGGTGATGCATATCAGGAGGCAACAAGTGGCAGTGGCATTTAGCCCCTCGAGCCTGTTCCACCATTCAATGAGATCATGGTGGACCTGTGACCTAACTCGACATACCCACCTTAGCCCCATACCCATAATACCCTTGGTTCACAGAAATCTATCAATCTCAGATTTAACATTCACAATTGAGCTCACATCAACTGCCGTCTGTAGAAGAGCATCCCAAACATCTCCCACCCTTTGTGTGGAGAAGCATTTTCTAACTTCACTCCTGCATGTCCTGGTTCTAAATGTTAGGCTATGTCCCTGCGTCCTAGTATTCAAGTCTAGGAGACCTCCAAAAACAGTTACAAATGTCTCGGCAGCCAGAAGCAATAATCCAGCCACTAACCTGTAAATCCTGCATGGTCCCTTTAAATAGCGCTGGTGGGGGGTCCTCCAGACACTCGAAGACATGTTCAGATGGTCGGGGTTAAGACTGTGCGTTGAGTTGAGTGTTAAGTCCCAAAATGGTGTCACTGAAACAGATTATCTGGTCATTATCTCATTGCTGTTTTGACATCTTGCTGTGTGCAAATTGGCTGCCGTGTTTTCTACATTTCAACAGTGACTACACTTCAAAAAGTACTTCATTGGCTATAAAGCACTTTGGGACGTCCTGAGGTCACAGAAGATGCTGCATAAATGCAAGTCTTTGTTTGTTTTTTTAATATGAGGAGTGAAATGTTTGATGATAAAAGCATCATAGAATCATAGAATACACAGGAGACCATTCGGCCCATCGTGCCTGTCCCGGCTCTTTGAAAGAGCTGTCCAGTTTAGTCCCACACCCCAGCTTTTTCCCCATAACCCCGCAAATTAGTTCTCTTCAGGTACATGTCCAATTGCTTTTTGAAAGTTCCAGATCTTAACAACCCTCTGTGTGAAAAAATTCTGCTTATTTCCCCTCTAGTTCTTTTGCCAATTATTTTAAATCTATGACCTCTGGTTACTGACCCACTTACCAGAGGAAGCAGTTTCTCCCTATTTACTCTATCAAAACCCCTCATAATTTTGAACACCTCTCTCAGGTCTCCCCTTAACCCTCTCTACTCTAAGGCGAGCAATCCCAGCTTCTCCAGTCTCTCCACATAACTGAAGTCCCTCATCCCTGGAATCATCCTGGTAAATCTCTTCTGCACCCTCTCTAAGGTCTTGACATCTTTCCTAAAGTGTGGTGCCTAGAATTGTTCACAATACTCCAGCTGAGGCCTAACCAGTGATTTGTAAAGGTTTAGCATAACTTCCTTGTTTTTGTGTTCAATGCCCTTATTTACAAGCCAAGTATCCCAAACGCTTTCTTACCTGCCTTATCAACTTGCCCTGCCACCTTCAGAAATTTGTGAATATGCATCATGAGAGCTTGCTTGGTAATGGGTATTAATGTGCAGGATGACGTTCTTGGCATCACACACTGGCTGGACATTTATTTCCTGTTCCTGTAACTGAGGGGCTTCACGTGTCCATCGATTGCTCTTTGTACATGTGGGAACCCTTCCAATCTATCCAACTCGATTGCTCACTCTATCTTTGTTTAACAGGTTGAATGGAGAAGGCAATAAACTTTGAGTCCTGCCTGAAGAGACCATCAGTGGCCTTTTTCACAGACTCACACAGGGCCATCTTTGGGTGAGTTAAATCAGCAACATCTACGGCCTTATGACAACCTGACTGTCCTCCTTAGATTGAAAGGAGCAGTGTCCCGATCAACATTGCTGCTCCATCCAACACAACCAAAACGGAATAACAGGTCATTCACCTCATTGTGGGATCTTGCTGTGCACAAATGGCTGTCACCTTTGCCTAGAACACACTTCAAAAGTAATCTATTGGCCGCGGGAGCTCCTCGAAACATTGGCACCATTTCTGGACAAACCCTTACCTCAGCCGTCTCACTGCTTCAGTGCCAGCTCTCCCCAACACTGCCACCCGCTCTTACCCGACAGAATATAGCCCAATAGCCCAGCAGCTACAGAAACTTCCTGAAGAAATTACATTTCTCGGCCGATAGAAAGAATTTCATTTTCTCAAATTAAGTGAATAAATCTTTTGGGATTGTTGAGTTTGCTATGCTGCCAATGTGGGCACAGAGGCCTTTTCTGCTCTGATTAAAGTCTCACTGCTCCATTGATTCATTGAGTTTCCAGTTAATTAGTCAGTGAGACTGAAACATGAAAACCTCAGCTTTCCGCAAATTGATTATTGATAAACTGATGAAGGAACTACTGTGCCAGGATCTGCTGACAACGGGAAAGCTCGTCACATTGCACATTAAACGCACGCTGCCTCGTTTAAAAAGTCTTTATTTCATTCACCTCAATTTAACTGGGGGTCGATTTTAACCCTTTCTGTTCAGTGGGCAGCTAATACAGATATACAAAATTGACGAGCAGGAATGGAGCAGCTGGAGCCTCTCGACGAGACCTTTCGTACCCGTCGTCTGGAACGAGTGTGAGGAGATCAGTGGCTGGGCGGGAAAAGATCGGGCATTTACCTTGGCCACCCACACACTGCCTGGTAAGGAGAGGGAGAGGGTTTTGTGAAGATCAGAGGGGGAGGGGAAGGGACGGGTAGTGAGGATGAGACGGGGAGGGGATGGGAGCATGAGAGGGGGAGGGAGATGGGGAGGGAGGAGGTGTGTAAGGGAGGGGAGGGGAGTAGGGGAGGGGAGCGGAGGGAGGAGGGGAAGGAAATGGGGAATGAGAAGGGGAGGGGAGTAGGGGTGGGTGAGGGGGAGGCATGGGGAGGGAGGGAGCTGGAAGGGGAGGGGGATGGGGAGGGAGAGGTGGAGGGGAAAGGGGAGGGTGAGGGTGAGGGGAATAGGGAGGGGGAGGGGAGGGAGATGGGGAGGGAGGAAGGGGGATGGGGAGGGAGGGAGGGGAGGGGAGAGAGAAGGTGGAGGGGGAGGAGAGGGAGGAGAGGAGGGAAGGGGTAGGAGAGGGAAGAGAGGGAAGAGAGGAGGGAGGAGGGGATGGAGATGTACCTTGTGGAGCTCAGTGGAACATCCCTGCTGTATAATCTCCTGGGAGAGGCAAAAAAAAAGAGAGAAACCCTGGGCCAATAGGGGAAAAAATACCCTGAAAAATTCCTCTCCGACCCCCTCGGGTGATTGAAACCAGTCCCGGGGATCACACGGACCGAGTGTTACCTATAAAGACACTGACAGAAGGTCAGTGCAATCTCTGCCCCAGTCAGGAACTGGGCCAGCCCCCCCTTGAAGGCAAACAGCTGGTCCCTCACTCACTCAGATCCTGACCAATGATGTGGAGATGCCGGTGATGGACTGGGGTTGACAAATGTAAAGAATCTTACAACACCAGGTTATAGTCCAACAATTTTATTTGAAAATCACAAGCTTTCGGAGGCTTCCTCCTTCGTCAGGTGAGTGTGGGAATCCTTGAACGTTTCGCATTTATATTCAGAGAACAATACCTGGTGATTACAGATAATCTTTCCAACTGCCCGTTGTCAAGGCAATCAAAGTGTTCAGACAGAGAGGTGTTACCTACAGGACCACCGAATATACAAACGGCCAGAACACAAGACAGAGAGAGAGAGGGAGAAACATCCGAAAGGAAGAGAAAGACAGAGAATGACCAGTTGTATTAAAAACAGAGAACTTTTATTCGCTGGTGGGGTTACGTGTAGCATGACATAAACCCAAGATCCCGGATGAGGCCGTCCTCATGGGTGCGGAACTTGGCTATCAATTTCTGCTTGACGATTTTGCATTGTCGGGTGTCTCGAAGGCCGCCTTGGAGAACGCTTACCCGAAGATCGGAGGCTGAACTGTGACACCGCGCAACAATCGCCAGACAGGAGGGTTCCCTCCCAGTCGGGGAACACTTCAGCAGTCAAGGAGGTGATAAAGACCGAGAGTAGAGAGAGGGGGAGGTGATAAAGACCGAGAGTAGAGAGAGGGGGGGAGGGGATAAAGACCGAGAGTAGAGAGAGGGGGAGGGGATAAAGACCGAGAGTAGAGAGAGAGGGGGGAGGGGATAAAGACCGAGAGTAGAGAGAGAGGGGGAGGGGATAAAGACCGAGAGTAGAGAGAGGGGGAGGGGATAAAGACCGAGAGTAGAGAGAGGGGGGGAGGGGATAAAGACCGAGAGTAGAGAGAGAGGGGAGGGGATAAAGACCGAGAGTAGAGAGAGAGGGGGAGGGGATAAAGACCGAGAGTAGAGAGAGGGGGAGGGGATAAAGACCGAGAGTAGAGAGAGGGGGAGGGGATAAAGACCGAGAGTAGAGAGAGGGGGAGGGGATAAAGACCGAGAGTAGAGAGAGGGGGGGAGGTGATAAAGACCGAGAGTAGAGAGAGAGGGGGAGGTGATAAAGACCGAGAGTAGAGAGAGGGGGAGGGGATAAAGACCGAGAGTAGAGAGAGAGGGGGAGGGGATAAAGACCGAGAGTAGAGAGAGGGGGGGAGGGGATAAAGACCGAGAGTAGAGAGAGAGGGGGAGGGGATAAAGACCGAGAGTAGAGAGAGAGGGGGAGGGGATAAAGACCGAGAGTAGAGAGAGGGAGGGAGGGTATAAAGACCGAGAGTAGAGAGAGGGGGAGGGGATAAAGACCGAGAGTAGAGAGAGGGGGGGAGGGGATAAAGACTGAGAGTAGAGAGAGAGGGGGAGGTGATAAAGACCGAGAGTAGAGAGAGAGGGGGAGGGGATAAAGACCGAGAGTAGAGAGAGGGAGAGGGGATAAAGACCGAGAGTAGAGAGAGGGGGAGGGGATAAAGACCGAGAGTAGAGAGAGGGGGGGAGGGGATAAAGACCGAGAGTAGAGAGAGAGGGGGAGGGGATAAAGACCGAGAGTAGAGAGAGGGGGAGGGGATAAAGACCGAGAGTAGAGAGAGAGGGGGGAGGGGATAAAGACCGAGAGTAGAGAGAGAGGGGGAGGGGATAAAGACCGAGAGTAGAGAGAGGGGGAGGGGATAAAGACCGAGAGTAGAGAGAGAGGGGGAGGGGATAAAGACCGAGAGTAGAGAGAGAGGGGGAGGGGATAAAGACCGAGAGTAGAGAGAGGGGGAGGGGATAAAGACCAAGAGTAGAGAGAGAGGGGGAGGGGATAAAGACCGAGAGTAGAGAGAGGGGGAGGGGATAAAGACCGAGAGTAGAGAGAGGGGGGGAGGGGATAAAGACCGAGAGTAGAGAGAGAGGGGGAGGGGATAAAGACCGAGAGTAGAGAGAGAGGGAGGGGATAAAGACCGAGTGTAGAGAGAGGGGGGGGGGGATAAAGACCGAGAGTAGAGAGAGGGGGGGAGGGGGATAAAGACCGATTGTAGAGAGAGGGGGGGAGGGGATAAGACCGAGAGTAGAGAGAGGGGGAGGGGATAAAGACCGAGAGTAGAGAGAGGGGGGGAGGGGATAAAGACCGAGAGTAGAGAGAGGGGGGGGAGGGGGATAAAGACCGAGAGTAGAGAGAGGGGGAGGGGATAAAGAACGAGAGTAGAGAGAGGGGGGGAGGGGATAAAGACCGAGAGTAGAGAGAGAGGGGGAGGGATAAAGACCGAGAGTAGAGAGAGAGGGGGAGGGGATAAGACCGAGAGTAGAGAGAGGGGGGGGAGGGGATAAAGACCGAGAGTAGAGAGAGGGGGAGGGAATAAAGACCGAGAGTAGAGAGAGGGGGAGGGGATAAAGACCGAGAGTAGAGAGAGAGGGGGGAGGGGATAAAGACCGAGAGTAGAGAGAGGGGGGGAGGGGATAAAGACCGATTGTAGAGAGAGGGGGGGAGGGGATAAAGACCGATTGTAGAGAGAGGGGGGGAGGGGATAAAGACCGAGAGTAGAGAGAGGGGGAGGGGATAAAGACCGATTGTAGAGAGAGGGGGGGAGGGGATAAAGACCGAGAGTAGAGAGAGGGGGAGGGGATAAAGACCGAGAGTAGAGAGAGAGGGGGGAGGGGATAAAGACCGAGAGTAGAGAGAGGGGGAGGGGATAAAGACCGAGAGTAGAGAGAGGGGGGGGGGATAAAGACCGAGAGTAGAGAGAGGGGGAGGGGATAAAGACCGAGAGTAGAGAGAGGGGGGGAGGGGATAAAGACCGAGAGTAGAGAGAGGGGGGGAGGGGATAAAGACCGAGAGTAGAGAGAGGGGGATGGGATAAAGACCGAGAGTAGAGAGAGGGGGGGAGGGGATAAAGACCGAGAGTAGAGAGAGAGGGGGAGGGGATAAAGACCGAGAGTAGAGAGAGAGGGGGAGGGGATAAAGACCGAGAGTAGAGAGAGAGGGGGAGGGGATAAAGACCGAGAGTGGAGAGAGAGGGGGAGGGAATAAAGACCGAGAGTAGAGAGAGGGGGGGAGGGGATAAAGACCGAGAGTAGAGAGAGAGGGGGAGGGGATAAAGACCGAGAGTAGAGAGAGGGGGGGGGATAAAGACCGAGAGTAGAGAGAGAGGGGGAGGGGATAAAGACCGAGAGTAGAGAGAGGGGGAGGGGATAAAGACCGAGAGTAGAGAGAGAGGGGGAGCGGATAAAGACCGAGAGTAGAGAGAGGGGGAGGGGATAAAGACCGAGAGTAGAGAGAGGGGGAGGGGATAAAGACAGAGAGTAGAGAGAGAGGGGGAGGGGATGAAGACCGAGAGTAGAGAGAGGGGGAGGGGATAAAGACCGAGAGTAGAGAGAGGGGGGGAGGGGATAAAGACCGAGAGTAGAGAGAGAGGGGGAGGGGATAAAGACCGAGAGTAGAGAGAGGGGGAGGGGATAAAGACCGAGAGTAGAGAGAGAGAGGGGGAGGGGATAAAGACCGAGAGTAGAGAGAGGGGGAGGGGATAAAGACTGAGAGTAGAGAGAGAGAGGGGGAGGTGATAAAGACCGAGAGTAGAGAGAGGGGGAGGGGATAAAGACCGAGAGTAGAGAGAGGGGGAGGGGATAAAGACCGAGAGTAGAGAGAGGGGGAGGGGATAAAGACCGAGAGTAGAGAGAGGGGGGGAGGGGATAAAGACCGAGAGTAGAGAGAGAGGGGGAGGGGATAAAGACCGAGAGTAGAGAGAGAGGGGGAGGGGATAAAGACCGAGAGTAGAGAGAGAGGGGGAGGGGATAAAGACCGAGAGTAGAGAGAGGGGGGGAGGGGATAAAGACCGAGAGTAGAGAGAGGGGAGGGGATAAAGACCGAGAGTAGAGAGAGGGGGGGAGGGGATAAAGACCGAGAGTAGAGAGAGGGGAGGGGATAAAGACCGAGAGTAGAGAGAGGGGAGGGGATAAAGACCGAGAGTAGAGAGAGGGGGGGAGGGGATAAAGACCGAGAGTAGAGAGAGGGGGAGGGGATAAAGACCGAGAGTAGAGAGAGGGGGAGGGGATAAAGACCGAGAGTAGAGAGAGGGGGAGGGGATAAAGACCGAGAGTAGAGAGAGGGGGAGGGGATAAAGACCGAGAGTAGAGAGAGGGGGGGAGGGGATAAAGACCGAGAGTAGAGAGAGGGGGGGAGGGGATAAAGACCGAGAGTAGAGAGAGGGGGAGGGGATAAAGACTGAGAGTAGAGAGAGGGGGGGAGGGGATAAAGACCGAGAGTAGAGAGAGAGGGGGAGGGGATAAAGACCGAGAGTAGAGAGAGAGGGGGAGGGGATAAAGACCGAGAGAAGAGAGAGAGGGGGAGGGGATAAAGACCGAGAGTAGAGAGAGGGGAGGGGATAAAGACCGAGAGTAGAGAGAGGGGGGGAGGGGATAAAGACCGAGAGTAGAGAGAGGGGGGGAGGGGATAAAGACCGAGAGTAGAGAGAGGGGGAGGGGATAAAGACCGAGAGTAGAGAGAGGGGGAGGGGATAAAGACCGAGAGTAGAGAGAGGGGGGAGGGGATAAAGACCGAGAGTAGAGAGAGAGGGGGAGGGGATAAAGACCGAGAGTGGAGAGAGAGGGGGAGGGGATAAAGACCGAGAGTAGAGAGAGGGGGAGGGGATAAAGACCGAGAGTAGAGAGAGGGGGAGGGGATAAAGACCGAGAGTAGAGAGAGGGGGGGAGGGGTTAAAGACCGAGAGTGGAGAGAGAGGGGGAGGGGATAAAGACCGAGAGTTGAGAGAGAGGGGGAGGGGATAAAGACCGAGAGTAGAGAGAGAGGGAGGGGATAAAGACCGAGAGTAGAGAGAGGGGGGGAGGGGATAAAGACCGAGAGTGGAGAGAGGGGGGGCGGGGATAAAGACCGAGAGTAGAGAGAGAGGGGGAGGTGATAAAGACCGAGAGTAGAGAGAGAGGGGGAGGTGATAAAGACCGAGAGTAGAGAGAGAGGGGGAGGGGATAAAGACCGAGAGTAGAGAGAGGGGGAGGGGATAAAGACCGAGAGTAGAGAGAGGGGGGGAGGGGATAAAGACCGAGAGTAGAGAGAGAGGGAGGGGATAAAGACCGAGAGTAGAGAGAGGGGGGGAGGGGATAAAGACCGAGAGTAGAGAGAGGGGGAGGGGATAAAGACCGAGAGTAGAGAGAGGGGGAGGGGTTAAAGACCGAGAGTAGAGAGAGGGGGGGAGGGGATAAAGACCGAGAGTGGAGAGAGGGGGGGAGGGGATAAAGACCGAGAGTAGAGAGAGAGGGAGAGGGGATAAAGACCGAGAGTAGAGAGAGAGGGAGGGGATAAAGACCGAGAGTAGAGAGAGGGGGGGAGGGGATAAAGACCAAGAGTGGAGAGAGGGGGGGAGGGGATAAAGACCGAGAGTAGAGAGAGAGGGGGAGGGGATAAAGACCGAGAGTAGAGAGAGGGGGAGGGGATAAAGACCGAGAGTAGAGAGAGGGGGAGGTGATAAAGACCGAGAGTAGAGAGAGGGGGGGAGGGGATAAAGACCGAGAGTAGAGAGAGGGGGAGGGGATAAAGACCGAGAGTAGAGAGAGGGGGAGGGGATAAAGACCGAGAGTAGAGAGAGAGGGGGAGGGGATAAAGACCGAGAGTAGAGAGAGGGGGAGGTGATAAAGACCGAGAGTAGAGAGAGGGGGAGGGGATAAAGACCAAGAGTAGAGAGAGGGGGGAGGGGATAAAGACCGAGAGTAGAGAGAGAGGGAGGGGATAAAGACCGAGAGTAGAGAGAGGGGGGGAGGGGATAAAGACCGAGAGTAGAGAGAGGGGGGGAGGGGATAAAGACCGAGAGTAGAGAGAGGGGGAGGGGATAAAGACCGAGAGTAGAGAGAGGGGGGAGGGGATAAAGACCGAGAGTAGAGAGAGAGGGGGAGGGGATAAAGACCGAGAGTAGAGAGAGGGGGAGGGGATAAAGACCGAGAGTAGAGAGAGGGGGAGGGGATAAAGACCGAGAGTAGAGAGAGGGGGAGGGGATAAAGACCGAGAGTAGAGAGAGAGGGGGAGGGGATAAAGACCGAGAGTAGAGAGAGGGGGAGGGGATAAAGACCGAGAGTAGAGAGAGGGGGGGAGGGGATAAAGACCGAGAGTAGAGAGAGGGGGAGGGGATAAAGACCGAGAGTAGAGAGAGAGGGGGAGGGGATAAAGACCGAGAGTAGAGAGAGAGGGGGGGGGATAAAGACCGAGAGTAGAGAGAGGGGGGGAGCGGATAAAGACCGAGAGTAGAGAGAGAGGGGGAGGGGATAAAGACCGAGAGTAGAGAGAGGGGGAGGGGATAAAGACCGAGAGTAGAGAGAGGGGGAGGGGATAAAGACCGAGAGTAGAGAGAGAGGGGGAGGGGATAAAGACCGAGAGTAGAGAGAGAGGGGGGGGGGATAAAGACCGAGAGTAGAGAGAGGGGGAGGGGATAAAGACCGAGAGTAGAGAGAGAGGGGGGGGGGATAAAGACCGAGAGTAGAGAGAGGGGGAGGGGATAAAGACCGAGAGTAGAGAGAGGGGGAGGGGATAAAGACCGAGAGTAGAGAGAGAGGGGGAGGGGATAAAGACCGAGAGTAGAGAGAGAGGGGGAGGGGATAAAGACCGAGAGTAGATAGAGGGGGGGAGGGGATAAAGACCGAGAGTAGAGAGAGGGGGAGGGGATAAAGACCGAGAGTAGAGAGAGAGGGGGAGGGGATAAAGACCGAGAGTAGAGAGAGGGGGAGGGGATAAAGACCGAGAGTAGAGAGAGAGGGGGAGGGGATAAAGACCGAGAGTAGAGAGAGAGGGGGGGGGGATAAAGACTGAGAGTAGAGAGAGGGGGGGAGGGGATAAAGACCGAGAGTAGAGAGAGAGGGGGAGGGGATAAAGACCGAGAGTAGAGAGAGGGGGGGAGGGGATAAAGACCGAGAGTAGAGAGAGAGGGGGAGGGGATAAAGACCGAGAGTAGAGAGAGGGGGGGAGGGGATAAAGACCGAGAGTAGAGAGAGGGGGAGGGGATAAAGACCGAGAGTAGAGAGAGAGGGGGAGGGGATAAAGACCGAGAGTAGAGAGAGAGGGGGGGGGATAAAGACTGAGAGTAGAGAGAGAGGGGGAGGGGATAAAGACCGAGAGTAGAGAGAGAGGGGGGGGGGATAAAGACCGAGAGTAGAGAGAGGGGGAGGGGATAAAGACCGAGAGTAGAGAGAGAGGGGGAGGGGATAAAGACCGAGAGTAGAGAGAGAGGGGGGAGGGGATAAAGACCGAGAGTAGAGAGAGGGGGGGGGATAAAGACCGAGAGTAGAGAGAGAGGGGGAGGGGATAAAGACCGAGAGTAGAGAGAGAGGGGGAGGGGATAAAGACCGAGAGTAGAGAGAGAGGGGGGGGGATAAAGACTGAGAGTAGAGAGAGGGGGAGGGGATAAAGACCGAGAGTAGAGAGAGGGGGAGGGGATAAAGACCGAGAGTAGAGAGAGAGGGGGAGGGGATAAAGACCGAGAGTAGAGAGAGGGGGAGGGGATAAAGACCGAGAGTAGAGAGAGGGGGGGAGGGGATAAAGACCGAGAGTAGAGAGAGAGGGGGGGAGGGGATAAAGACCGAGAGTAGAGAGAGAGGGGGAGGGGATAAAGACCGAGAGTAGAGAGAGAGCGGGGGGAGGGGATAAAGACCGAGAGTAGAGAGAGAGGGGGAGGGGATAAAGACCGAGAGTAGAGAGAGAGGGGGAGGGGATAAAGACCGAGAGTCGAGAGAGAGGGGGGAGGGGATAAAGACCGAGAGTAGAGAGAGAGGGGGAGGGGATAAAGACCGAGAGTAGAGAGAGAGGGAGGGGATAAAGACCGAGAGTAGAGAGAGAGGGGGAGGGGATAAAGACCGAGAGTCGAGAGAGAGGGGGGAGGGGATAAAGACTGAGAGTAGAGAGAGGGGGGGAGGGGATAAAGACCCAGAGTAGAGAGAGAGGGGGAGGGGATAAAGACCGAGAGTAGAGAGAGAGGGGGGAGGGGATAAAGACCGAGAGTAGAGAGAGGGGGAGGGATAAAGACCGAGAGTAGAGAGAGGGGGAGGGATAAAGACCGAGAGTAGAGAGAGGGGGGGAGGGGATAAAGACCGAGAGTAGAGAGAGGGGGAGGGGATAAAGACCGAGAGTAGAGAGAGAGGGGGGAGGGGATAAAGACTGAGAGTAGAGAGAGGGGGGGAGGGGATAAAGACCGAGAGTAGAGAGAGAGGGGGAGGGGATAAAGACCGAGAGTAGAGAGAGGGGGAGGGGATAAAGACCGAGAGTAGAGAGAGGGGGGGAGGGGATAAAGACCGAGAGTAGAGAGAGGGGGGGAGGGGATAAAGACTGAGAGTAGAGAGAGGCAGAGGGGATAAAGACCGAGAGTAGAGAGAGAGAGGGAGGGGATAAAGACCGAGAGTAGAGAGAGAGGGGGAGGGGATAAAGACCGAGAGTAGAGAGAGAGGGGGAGGGGATAAAGACCGAGAGTAGAGAGAGGGGGAGGGGATAAAGACCGAGAGTAGAGAGAGGGGGAGGGGATAAAGACCGAGAGTAGAGAGAGGGGGGGAGGGGATAAAGACCGAGAGTAGAGAGAGAGGGGGAGGGGATAAAGACCGAGAGTAGAGAGAGAGGGGGAGGGGATAAAGACCGAGAGTAGAGAGAGAGGGGCAGGGGATAAAGACCGAGAGTAGAGAGAGGGGGAGGGGATAAAGACCGAGAGTAGAGAGAGAGGGGGAGGGGATAAAGACCGAGAGTAGAGAGAGGGGGAGGGGATAAAGACCGAGAGTAGAGAGAGGGGGAGGGGATAAAGACCGAGAGTAGAGAGAGAGGGGGAGGGGATAAAGACCGAGAGTAGAGAGAGAGGGGGAGGGGATAAAGACCGAGAGTAGAGAGAGGGGGAGGGGATAAAGACCGAGAGTAGAGAGAGGGGGGGAGGGGATAAAGACCGAGAGTAGAGAGAGGGGGAGGGGATAAAGACCGAGAGTAGAGAGAGGGTGGGAGGGGATAAAGACCGAGAGTAGAGAGAGGGGGGGGGATAAAGACCGAGAGTAGAGAGAGGGGGGGAGGGGATAAAGACCGAGAGTGGAGAGAGAGGGGGAGGGGATAAAGACCGAGAGTAGAGAGAGAGGGGGAGGGGATAAAGACCGAGAGTAGAGAGAGAGGGGGAGGGGATAAAGACCGAGAGTAGAGAGAGGGGGAGGGGATAAAGACCGAGAGTAGAGAGAGGGGGGGAGGGGATAAAGACCGAGAGTAGAGAGAGAGGGGGAGGGGATAAAGACCGAGAGTAGAGAGAGGGGGGGAGGGGATAAAGACCGAGAGTAGAGAGAGGGGGAGGGGATAAAGACCGAGAGTAGAGAGAGAGGGGGAGGGGATAAAGACCGAGAGTAGAGAGAGGGGGGGAGGGGATAAAGACCGAGAGTAGAGAGAGGGGGAGGGGATAAAGACCGAGAGTAGAGAGAGGGGGGGAGGGGATAAAGACCGAGAGTAGAGAGAGGGGGGGAGGGGATAAAGACCGAGAGTAGAGAGAGGGGGAGGGGATAAAGACCGAGAGTAGAGAGAGGGGGGGAGGGGATCAAGACCGAGAGTAGAGAGAGGGGGGGGGATAAAGACCGAGAGTAGAGAGAGGGGGGGAGGGGATAAAGACCGAGAGTAGAGAGAGGGGGGGAGGGGATAAAGACCGAGAGTAGAGAGAGGGGGGAGGGGATAAAGACCGAGAGTAGAGAGAGAGGGGGGGATAAAGACCGAGAGTAGAGAGAGAGGGGGAGGGGATAAAGACCGAGAGTAGAGAGAGAGGGTGGAGGGGATAAAGACTGAGAGTAGAGAGAGGGGGGGAGGGGATAAAGACCGAGAGTAGAGAGAGGGGGGGGGATAAAGACCGAGAGTAGAGAGAGAGGGGGAGGGGATAAAGACCGAGAGTAGAGAGAGGGGGAGGGGATAAAGACCGAGAGTAGAGAGAGGGGGGGAGGGGATAAAGACCGAGAGTAGAGAGAGGGGGGGAGGGGATAAAGACCGAGAGTAGAGAGAGGGGGGGAGGGGATAAAGACCGAGAGTAGAGAGAGAGGGGGAGGGGATAAAGACTGAGAGTAGAGAGAGGGGGGGAGGGGATAAAGACCGAGAGTAGAGAGAGGGGGGGAGGGGATAAAGACCGAGAGTAGAGAGAGGGGGAGGGGATAAAGACCGAGAGTAGAGAGAGGGGGAGGGGATAAAGACCGAGAGTAGAGAGAGGGGGGGAGGGGATAAAGACCGAGAGTAGAGAGAGGGGGAGGGGATAAAGACCGAGAGTAGAGAGAGAGGGGGAGGGGATAAAGACCGAGAGTAGAGAGGAGGGGGAGGGGATAAAGACCGAGAGTAGAGAGAGGGGGGGAGGGGATAAAGACCGAGAGTAGAGAGAGGGGGGGAGGGGATAAAGACCGAGAGTAGAGAGAGGGGGGGAGGGGATAAAGACCGAGAGTAGAGAGAGAGGGGGGAGGGGATAAAGACCGAGAGTAGAGAGAGGGGGAGGGGATAAAGACCGAGAGTAGAGAGAGAGGGGGAGGGGATAAAGACCGAGAGTAGAGAGAGAGGGGGAGGGGATAAAGACCGAGAGTAGAGAGAGGGGGAGGGGATAAAGACCGAGAGTAGAGAGAGGGGGGGAGGGGATAAAGACCGAGAGTAGAGAGAGAGGGAGGGGATAAAGACCGAGAGTAGAGAGAGAGGGGGGGGGGATAAAGACCGAGAGTAGAGAGAGGGGGAGGGGATAAAGACCGAGAGTAGAGAGAGAGGGAGGGGATAAAGACCGAGAGTAGAGAGAGGGGGAGGGGATAAAGACCGAGAGTAGAGAGAGAGGGGGAGGGGATAAAGACCGAGAGTAGAGAGAGAGGGGGAGGGGATAAAGACCGAGAGTAGAGAGAGGGGGAGGGGATAAAGACCGAGAGTAGGGGATGAAGACCGAGAGTAGAGAGAGGGGGGGAGGGGATAAAGACCGAGAGTAGAGAGAGAGGGGGGGAGGGGATAAAGACCGAGAGTAGAGAGAGAGGGGGGGAGGGGATAAAGACCGAGAGTAGAGAGAGAGGGGGGGAGGGGATAAAGACCGAGAGTAGAGAGAGAGGGGGGGAGGGGATAAAGACCGAGAGTAGAGAGAGAGGGGGGGAGGGGATAAAGACCGAGAGTAGAGAGAGCCGGGGGCTGATAAAGACCGAAAATGGAGCGGGAGGTGATAATCATAGAAGGACGGAAAATAGGAGCAAGAGTCGGCCATTTGGCCCTTCGGGCCTGCTCCGCCATTCAAAATGATCATGGCTGATCGTCTAACTCAGTACCCTGTTCCTGCTTTTTCCCCATATCCCTTGATCCCTTTGGCATTGAGAAATATATCTATCTCCTTCTTGAATACATCTAATGACTCGTCCTCCACTGCCTTCTGTGGTCGAGAATTCCACAGGTTCACCTCCATCTGAGTGAAGAAATTTCTCCTCATCTCGGTTCTAAATCTCCTACCCCGTATCCTGAGACTGTGACCCCTGGTTCTGGACTCCCCAGCCATCGGGAACATCCTCCCTGCATCCAGTCTCATCCTGTTAGAATTTATTTTGTTTCCATGAGATCACCTCTCATTCTTCTAAACTCTAGTGAATATCGGCCTCGTCACCACCCCCTTCTCAAAAGGGCAATTAGGGATGGGCAATAAATGCCGGCCTCGCCAGCGACGCCCACATCTCATGAACAAATTTTTTAAAATATCTCCTCCTACGTCAGTCCTGCCATCCCAGGAATCAGTTTGGTAAACCTTCGTTGCACTCCCTCCATGGCAAGGACATCCTTCCTCAGATAAGGAGACCAAAACTGCACACAATACTCCAGATGTGGCCTCACCAAGACCCTGTATAACGGCAGTAAGACATCCCTGCTCCTGTATTCAAATCCTCTTGCAATGAAGGCCAACATACCATTCGCCTTCCTAACTGCTTGCTGCGCCTGAATGCTCACTTTCAGTGACTGGTGTACAAGGACACCCAGGTCTCGTTGCACCTCCCCTTTTCCCAATCTATCACCATTCAGATAATAATCTGTCTTTCTGTTTTTACAACCATAGTGGATAACCTCCCATTTATCCACGTTATACTGCATCTGCCATGTTCTTGCCCACTCACCCAACTTGTCTGAATCACATTAGAGCCTCTTTGCATCCTCCTCACAGCTCACATTCCACCCCAGCTTTGTGTCGTCTGCAAACTTGGAAATATTTCATTTAGTTCCCTCATCCAAATCATTGATATATATTGTGAATAGCTGGGGCCCAAGCACTGATCCCTGTGGTACCCCACTGGTCAATGCCTGCAACCCGGAAAAAGACTCTCTGTTTCCTGTCTGTCAACCAATTCTCAATCCATGCCAGTATATTCCCCCAATCCCATGTGCTTTAATTTTGCACACTGACCTCTTGTGTGGGACCTTATCAAAAGCCTTCTGAAAATCCAAGTACACCACATCCACTGGTTCCCCCCTATCTATTCTACTAGTTACATCCTCAAAAAACTCCAGTAGATTTGTTAAGCATGATTTCCCTTTCATGAACCCATGCTGACTTTGTCCAATCCCATTCATGCCTTCCAAGTATTCTGTTATCACATCTTTTATAATAGACTCTAGCATTTTCCCCACTACTGATGTTAGGCTAACTGGTCTGTAATTCCCTGTTTTTTCTCTCCTTCCTTTTTAAATTGTGGGGTTACATTTGCCAACCTCCAATCTGTAGGAACTGTTCCAGAGTCTATAGAATTTTAGAAGATGATCACCAATGCATCCATTATTTCCAGGGCGACTTCCTTTAGTACTCTGGGATGTAGATTATCAGGCCCTGGGGATTTGTCAGCCTTTAGCCCCATTAATTTCCCTAGCACTATTTTTTTTACTAATACTGGTTTCTTTCAGTTCCTCCCTGTCACTGGACCCTTGGTTCCCTAACATTTCTGGGAGGTTATTTGTGTCCTCCTTTGTGAAGACAGAACCAAAGTCTGTGTTTAATTGTTCTGCCATTTCTTTGTTCCCCATTATAATTTCCCCCATTTCTGACTGTAAGGGACCTACATTTGTCTTCACTAATCTTTTTCTCTTAACATATTTATAGAAGCTTTTACAGTCAGTTTTTATGTTCCCTGCTAGTTTACTCTCATACTCTATTTTTCCCCTCTTAATCAATCTCTTTGTCCTCCTTTGCTGAATTCTAAACTGCTCCCAATCCTCAGGTTTGCCGCTTTTTCTGGCAATTTTATATTCATCCTCTTTGGATCTAATACTATCCCTAATTTCTTTTGTAAGCCATGGTTGAGCCACCTTTCCTGTTCTATTTTTGCGCCAGACAGGAATGAATAATTGTTGTAATTCCTGCACACGTTCTTTAACTATTAGCCATTGCCTATCCACCGTCATCCCTTTTAGTAAAGTTCCCCAATCTATCATCGCCAACTCGCACCTCATACTTTCGTAATTTCCATTATTTAGATTCAGGACCCTAGTTTTGAATTCAACTACTTCACTCTCCATCTTAATGAGGAATTCTATCATGTTATGGTCGCTCTTCCCTAAGGGACCCCGCACAACAAGATTGTTAATTAATCCTTTCTCATTGCACAATACCCAGTCTAGGATCGCCTGTTCTCTAGTTGGTTCCTCAATGTATTGGTCTAGAAAACCATCATGTACACACTCCAGGAATTCCTCCCCCACAGTATTATTGCTAATTTGGTTTGACCAATCTATATGTAGATTAAAGTCACCCATGATTATAGTTGTACCCTTCTTGCATGCATCTCTAATTTCCTGTTTAATGCCCTCTCCTACATTTCCACTACTGTTTGGGGGCCTATAGACAACCCCCACCAACATTTTCTGCCCCTTGGTGTTTCTTAGCTCCACCCATACAGATTCCACATCGTGATTTTCCGAGCCAATATCCTTCCTCACTATTGCATTGATTTCCTCCTTTACTAACAACGCTGCCCCACCTCCTTTCCCTTTTTGCCTGTCCTTCCTAGATATTGAAAACCCTGGATGTTCAGTTCCCATCCTTGGTCACCCTGCAGCCATGTCTCCGTAATCGCAACTATATCGCAACCTTTAATATCTATCTGCGCTGTTAATTCATCTAACTTATTGCGAATGCTCCGCGCATTTAGACACAATGCCTTTAGATTTGTCTTTTTAAAATTGCTAGTCATCTTAGTTTTATTTTGCACTATGGCCCTATTTGTTTTTCGCCCTTGTTTTCTCTGCCTTCCACTATTGCTTCTTCCCTTTCTGTCTTTTGTTTCTATCCTTGTTTCCCCCTCCTCTGACTCCCCGCTCAGGTTCCCATCCCCCTGCCACTCTAGTTTAAACCTTCCCCAACAGCACTAGCAAATATCCCCTCAAGGACATCGGTCCCAGTCCTGCTCGGGTCGCTTGTACAGGTCGCACCTTCCCCAGATCCTGTCCCAATGTCCCAGGAATCTAAATCCCTCCCTCTTACACCATCCCTGCAGCCACGCATTCATCCTGTCTATTCTCCTGTTCCTATACTCACTAGCACGTGGCACTGGTAGTAATCCTGAGATCACTATCTTTGAGGTCCTGCTTTTTAATTTATCTCCTAACTCCTTAAATTCACCTTGCAGGACCTCATCTCTTTTTCTTACCTATGTCGTTGGTACCGATATGGACCACGACTACTGGCTGTTCACCCTCCCCCTCAAGAATGCCCTGCAGCCGCTCCATGACATCCTCGACCCTAGCACCAGGGAGGCAACATACCATCCTGGAGTCACGTTTGCGGCCGCAGAAATGCCTATCTGTTCCCCTTACAATTCAATCCCCTATCACTATAGCCCTTCCTCTCCTCCTGTGCAGCAGAGCCACCCGTGGTGCCCGGAACCTGGCTCTTGCTGCTTTCCCCTGATAAGCCATCTCCCCCAACAGTATCTGAAGCAGAATATCTGTTTGAGAGGGAGATGGCCCCAGGGGACTCCTGCTCTACCTGCCTAGTCCTTTTACTCTGCCTGACAGTCACCCATTTCCTTTCTGCCTGCGTAATCTTTACCTGCGGTGTGACCACCTCACTGAACGTGCTATCCACGATAATCTCAGCATCGCGGATGCTCCACAGTGAATCCACCCGCAGCTCTAGCTCCGAAAGACGGTTAGCCAGTAGCTGCAGCTGGACACACTTCCTGCACACATGGTCGCCAGGGACACTGGTAGTGTCCATGACTTCCCACATAGTGCAGGAGGAGCATATCACGGGTGCGAGCTGTGCTGCCATGACTTGCCTTAGATTAAGCTCGTTAGTTACTCCCTTGAAAAAGTTTACTCCTTTAAATTACTTGTAATTTAGAGAATGTTAACCACACTAGGGACCTTGATTCATTAAAAAACACCACTTGCTATAAGAGTTGCAGACCTTACCTTTTCTTTACTTTAGTTACTGTAGAATAGTAGAAATACTCACCTGAACCTACTTACCAATCAGTTAAGGCTGTGTCACTTTCTGATTCCTGACACCACTTCGAACTCCGTCGCACTGTCCCCTGAAGGCCCCGCTCCCTCTGCTCTGACTCCTCAATAACACTCACAGGACTCCTCAATAACACTCACAGGACTCCTCAATAACACTCGCAGGGCTCCTCAATAACACTCACAGGACTCCTCAATAACACTCGCAGGGCTCCTCAATAACACTCGCAGGGCTCCTCAATAACACTCACAGGACTCCTCAATAACACTCACAGGGCTCCTCAATAACACTCACAGGGCTCCTCAATAACACTCACAGGGCTCCTCAATAACACTCACAGGACTCTTCAATAACACTCACAGGGCTCCTCAATAACACTCACAGGGCTCCTCAATAACACTCACAGGACTCTTCAATAACACTCACAGGGCTCCTCAATAACACTCACAGGGCTCCTCAATAACACTCACAGGGCTCCTCAATAACACTCACAGGACTCCTCAATAACACTCACAGGACTCCTCAATAACACTCGCAGGACTCCTCAATAACACTCACAGGGCTCCTCAATATCACTCACAGGATTCCTCAATAACACTCACAGGGCTCCTCAATATCACTCACAGGAGGTTGTAGCAGGATCAGTCTCTCCGTTAGTTCACTCAGGTTCTCTTTTGTAATAATCTTTACCTAGCAGATGGAAAAACAACTTGCATTTATATCGTGCCTTTAACACATAAAACGTCCCAAGGAGCTTCACTGGAGTGTAATCAGGAAAAAATGCAGAAAGCTGCCTTTAGAGGTACAGCGTATTAAGACAGGGAGTAAAGCACTGTGTTAGCTTGTGAGTCTGTACCAGCTAGTTACAGACAGAGAGAAGTGTCACTTAACTTTATGTGCCTGAGGACAGAGAAAGGTGAGAGTGAAGCCAGCTTGGGTATTGGTACTTGTGCGTAAAGTGGGTTCAGCCTGAACCAAAGATCCAAGTGGAACAGATGACCTCATTGCTGAAAGGGGCCCATTGACTCGATGCTCCAGGAGATAACCTCTACCACCCAGGGTAGGAAGGTAACAGAATCAACCGCGCTGCTCGTAATCACAAGGTCATGTAAGCTCTGAACATTGCTAATCACCAGAATCTAGAATTAATCAATCCAATAGACTGGCTATCAAAGCTATGAACTTGTCAGCTATCTAAGGATTTAAACCTAAAGTAATTTCACCAATTGTAATAATCTCAGACTCTGCTAACTGTTGCAACTAATACATGATGTGGAGATGCCGGTGATGGACTGGGGTTGACAATTGTAAACAATTTTACAACACCAAGTTATAGTCCAGCAATTTTATTTTAAATTCACAAGCTTTCGGAGGCTTCCTCTGCAAGACATGCCAGATCATCGACACAGATACCACCATCACACGAGAGGACACCACCCACCAGGTGCATGGTTCATACTCCTGTGACTCGGCCAACGTTGTCTACTTCATACGTTGCAGGAAAGGATGCCCCAGAGCATGGTACATTGGCGAGACCATGCAGACGCTGCGACAACGGATGAACGGACACCGCGCAACAATCGCCAAACAGGAGGGTTCCCTCCCAGTCGGGGAACATTTCAGCAGTCATGGACATTCATCCACCGACCTTCGGGTAAGCGTACTCCAAGGCGGCCTTCGAGACACACGACAACGCAAAATCATCGAGCAGAAATTGATAGCCAAGTTCCGCACCCATGAGGACGGCCTCAACCGGGATCTTGGGTTCATGTCACGCTACACGTTACCCCACCAGCGAACAAATGTTATCTGTTTTTAATATAACGGGTCAGTTGCTGTCTTTTCTATGTTTCTACCTCTCTATCTCTGTTTTTTTTTGTTTGTTGTTTTTTTTTGGTGATTTGTATATTCTGTGAGACCTGGCAGGTAACACCTGTCTGTCTGCACACTGATTGCCTTGGCAACGGGCAGTTGAAAAAACTGTCTGTACTCACCAAGCATTGTTCTGTGAATTATAAATGCGATTTCATTTCAAGGATTTCATTTTCACATCGTTCACCTGACGAAGGAGGAAGCCTCCGAAAGCTTGTGAATTTAAAATAAAATTGCTGGACTATAACTTGGTGTTGTAAAATGATGATCAGTAATGCTGATTTATAGTGATACATTGAATTGCCTTGTAACTTCGGATACTTGTTTTGTTAGCTAACACTGTCCATTAATGATTTGCTATTCAGGTTGTGAGATAACTCTGACTACATCCATCAAGTGCATGCATATCCAAGTTTAACTTTAAGTTGTGATTTTGGAAGCAATGACAGTCTTATAGTGCAGGACCACATGTTCCATGATGATTCAGCAAGAAAGGGTTAAGTCATTCACTCAGTAGACTGTATCCGAATCAAAGGTTGAACTAAAACTTACATCTAATTAGAACTGGTTCGTGTAAGCACCATTTGATGAGCTGATCCAGGCACCACCCAGTCCAGGGCCCATGTTGAGAGGTGAACTCCTAGCGAGGGTGTAGGGTTCCATGGCTTCCATTTGTCAGGATAACGAAACCCAGCATTCTTCTTCTTACAAACTCTCTAGTAACCTTTGGGGGAGACACAACCCTTGGAGGCACTGAGGCAGAAAAATCTAAAAACAACTTTCTAGGTCACTAAACCCTAAGGGGTGGAGAATCGACATTTACAGAAAAAAAGTCAGCTGTGGTGCCTCACTCTAAGTCCTCCAATCTCATCCTTTCCATCTCCTCATCCTGCTCTACTTCATAACATAGAGAGAGGGAATCCATTGGGGAGTCCATTAAAAAGCCGCTTTCTCCAGTGCTCAGTATGACTGGAGGGAGGAGTCTTCAGGGATGGTCCAGAGCAGCAAAGACCAAATACCGTTGTCCAGGCAAAGTTTCACAAAGATTCAGATGTCTCAACCAAGGCAGCCTCCTCGTGGTGATATCTGCCTCCGGGGTTTCACTGTGCTTCTCATATCCCACTTCTGTAGTTCTGGTGGTTCCCAATGTAGCGTTTGGGGGAATAACTAGGGAAAATGTGTGGCCACTCTCACTAGCCCCAATCTACATATGGAGGGAGGTGAGGTCCACATGGGTGGGACTACAGACTGTGGGTTTTTTCCAGTAAAATATTGGTGGGTATATTTTGGGGTGGTATCACAGGAGTAGGACAAAGTGTCAATTCACTGTTCTTTAGCATCGTGAAAAGAAGAGGGAAAAGGAAGTAAAGTCGGGTCCATGAAGATATATACGGTGAAATTCTTCCACTGTTCAGCACTTGTTGCACTCAATGATAACGACAGTGAGGATCTGACACAGTTTGGTACATCCTGCCAGAATTGATAGTTGATAGCGTCTTTCCTCAGAACAAAGGCAGCCGAGTTAAAGCAGGGCGAAGGGGTCAAATGGTCTGTTGCACACCATGTTTGGATAGTTCGGCAATTGCTAGTTTCTGGGACACTGATGTGCACAGTGGAAAGTTATCATAGGGTCAGGTCAGGGGTCAGGCCGGGGATGGAAAGGCCCATCATAGGGTCAGATCGGTGGGGGTGATATGGTCCATCATGGGGTCAGATAGGGGGGGATGATAAGTTCCATCATAGGCTCAGGTCAGAGGTCAGGTGTCAGGCCGGGGGATGGTAAGGTCCATCATTGAGTCAATTTCCACCCTGACTTCTGGCCACACTCCTCAGTGTCTCTACGCAGCATATAAGCCTCAGTCTAAACACAAATTTGTTTTCTCTACTGGAACAAATATAGTACTCGGATCAAAAGGACTGCAAACATAATAATATAGAAACTAACTGGCACATTTGCTGTGCCAAGTCCAACTACAATGATGGCAAAGGTATAGTGCAGCACACCTGGCCGGTAACGCTCCCTGAGAAAATCTCACCTGTTGGGGCCAGGTGAATCACAGGTACTGGGTACGGTGTCAGCCTGGCTCTGTGTGCAGGCTGCAGGTAAGCCCAGGGAATGAAGGACTGCACCAGCACTGATCCTGGGTAATTGGATCCTGGGTCATGGAGAGTGAACGCAGTGAGTGGGGGAGAGTCCTCCCTCATTCCATTACATGTGGAGTCCAGCGTCCATCAGGGGCTGATTCAGATTTCGTCAGAGCAATTTGAATTTGGCCCATGTTGGATGTGTTCAGATTTGAACGTGCTTCACATGACTTCACATGACCTTTAGATATGCTTCACAAGGCAGAGGAGAGACATATTAGTGTAATAACATGAAATGGCAGGAGAGTTAAGATATCTACAGTCTGATTCAATCAGGCACTCTATCCAACTTATTTAATGCCTTGGGGAACAGTCTTTAAAATTTTATCCTGCACTCAAAGATCAAGCAAAGCTACCGAACGTCTGTCTAACTCTGGATTGTACAATCTCTACCCTTCCTCCATTTAACCATCTGACTATAAGAAGTTACAGAACAGGCGAAAGGCTTTCGGCCCATCATTTCTGTTCCAGCTCTTTGCCGGTGAGCAGGGACCGGTGAGCAGAGACCAGTGAACAAACAGAGACCAGTGAGAAGAGACCGGTGAACAGGGGCCAGTGAACAGGGGCCGGTGAGAAGAGACCGGTGAACAGGGGCCAGTGAACAGGGGCCGGTGAGAAGAGACCGGTGAACAGGGGCCGGTGAACAGAGGCCGGTGAACAGGGGCTGGTGAGTAGGGGCCGGTGAGTAGAGACTGGTGAACAGGGGCTGGTGAACAGAGGCCGGTGAACAGGGGCTGGTGAACAGAGGCCGGTGAACAGGGGCCGGTGAACAGGGGCCGGTGAACAGGGGCCGGTGAACAGAGGCCGGTGAACAGGGGCCGGTGAACAGAGGCCGGTGAACAGGGGCTGGTGAACAGAGGCCGGTGAACAGGGGCCGGTGAACAGAGGCCGGTGAACAGGGGCCGGTGAACAGAGGCCGGTGAAAAGGGGCCGGTGAACAGGGGCCGGTGAACAGAGGCCGGAGAACAGGGGCCGGTGAACAGGGGCCGGTGAACAGAGGCCGGTGAACAGGGGCTGGTGAACAGAGGCCGGTGAACAGAGGCCGGTGAATAGAGGCCGGTGAACAGGGGCTGGTGAACAGAGGCCGGTGAACAGGGGCCGGTGAATAGAGGCCGGTGAACAGGGGCCGGTGAACAGGGGCTGGTGAACAGGGGCCGGTGAGTAGGGGCCGGTGAGTAGAGACTGGTGAACAGGGGCCGGTGAACAGGGGCCGGTGAACAGGGGCCGGTGAGTAGGGGCCGGTGAGTAGAGACTGGTGAACAGGGGCCGGTGAACAGGGGCCGGTGAACAGGAGCCGGTGAGTAGAGGCCGGTGAGTAGAGACTGGTGAACAGGGGCCGGTGAACAGGGGCCGGTGAACAGGGGCCGGTGAGTAGGGGCCGGTGAGTAGAGACTGGTGAAAAGGGGCCGGTGAACAGGGGCCGGTGAACAGGGGCCGGTGAGTAGAGACCGGTGAACAGGGGCCGGTGAACAGGGGCCGGTGAACAGAGGCCGGTGAACAGGGGCCGGTGAACAGGGGCCGGTGAACAGAGGCCGGTGAACAGGGGCCGGTGAACAGGGGCCGGTGAACAGAGGCCGGTGAACAGGGGCCGGTGAACAGGCGCCGGTGAGTAGAGACCGGTGAACAGAGGCCGGTGAACAGGGGCCGGTGAACAGAGGCCGGTGAACAGGCGCCGGTGAACAGAGGCCGGTGAGTAGAGACCGGTGAACAGAGGCCGATGAACAGGGGCCGGTGAACAGGCGCCGGTGAACAGAGGCCGGTGAACAGGCGCCGGTGAACAGAGGCCGGTGAGTAGAGACCGGTGAACAGAGGCCGGTGAACAGGGGCCGGTGAACAGAGGCCGGTGAACAGGCGCCGGTGAACAGAGGCCGGTGAGTAGAGACCGGTGAACAGGGGCCGGTGAAAAGGGGCTGGTGAACAGGGGCCGGTGAGAAGAGACCGGTGAACAGGGGCTGGTGAACAGAGGCTGGTGAGAAGAGACCGGTGAACAGGGGCTGGTGAACAGAGGCTGGTGAGTAGAGACCGGTGAACAGGGGCCGATAAACAGGGGCCGGTGAAAAGGGGCTGGTGAACAGAGGCCGGTGAATAGAGACCGTTGAGTAGAGACCGTTGAGTAGAGACCGGCGAACAGAGGCCAGTGAGCAGGGGCCGGCGAGAAGGGGATGGTGAGCAGGGGCTGGTGAGCAGGGGCCGGCGAATAGGGGCCGGCGAATAGGGGCCGGTGAGCAGGGGCCGGTGAACAGGGGTCGGCGAGCAGGGGCCGGTGAACAGGGGTCGGCGAGCAGGGGCCGGCGAGCAGGGGATGGTGAGCAGGGGCTGGTGAGCAGGGGCCTGCGAACAGAGGCCGGTGAGCAGGGGCCGGTGAACAGGGGTCGGCGAGCAGGGGCCGGCGAACAGGGGCCGGCGAGCAGGGGCCGGCGAATAGGGGCCGGTGAACAGGGGCCGGTGAACAGGGGCCGGTGAACAGGGGCCGGCGAATAGGGGCCGGTGAACAGGGGCCGGTGAACAGGGGCCGGCGAATAGGGGCCGGTGAGCAGTGGCCGGTGAACAGTAGCCGGCGAATAGGGGCCGGTGAACAGTAGCCGGCGAATAGGGGCCGGTGAACAGTAGCCGGCGAATAGGGGCCTGTCAATCCTTGAGCTCTGAACATATATTTTCTAATTTTACTTTTCCCACTTCTTCCCTCCTCTCCTGATGATGCTGACTGTTGCTGGGGTGGGGTTTCCCCCTGATGATGCTGACTGTTGCTGGGGTGGGGTTTCCCCCTGATGATGCTGACTCTTGCTGGGGTGGGGTTTCCCCCTGATGATGCTGACTGTTGCTGGGGTGGGGTTTCCCCCTGATGATGCTGACTGTTGCTGGGGTGGGGTTTCCCCCTGATGATGCTGACTGTTGCTGGGATTCCATTTCCGAGGCTCCAGCAACATTTTGCGCTTTCAGCTGAACATAAAAACATAAGGAATAGGAGCAGGAGTAGGCCATATGACCCCTCGAGCCTGCTCCACCATTCAATCAGATCATGGCTGATCTTCATCCTCAAATCCACTTTCCTGCCCGATTCTCATGTCCCTTCATTCACTTGGAGTCCAATATTCTGTCTATCTCAGTCTTGAATATACTCAATGACTCAGCATCCACAGCCCCCTGGGGTAGAGAATTCCAAAGATTCACGACCCTCTGAGTGAAGAAATTTTTCCTCATCTCAGTCCTAATTGGCCGACCCCTTAGCCTGAAACTATGACCCCTAGTTCTGGACACTCCAGCCAGGGGAAACAGCCTCTCAGCATCTACCCTGTCAAGCCCTCTAAGAATCTTATACATTTCAATGAGACCACCTCTCATTCTTCTAAACTCCAGAGAGTATCGGCCCATTCTACACAATCTCTCCTCATAGGACAACCCTCTCATCAATTTTTCATGCATGAGGTGAGACAATGAGTGTCATCAGATTATTCAAACATAGGGGCACCACAGCCCACCCTGTGTCCACTCAACATCCGCACCCACAAATTGTGTGGCAGGAATCACTGGTCAGTGGTTGGGAATGGGAATCCTGCCTGATTTTCCACCCCCTGGACAGCCTAGGATTGGTAAGGCTAAAAGTAGCAACCCAGTTACAGACCAACCAAGGGTCTTTCCGGCGGTGTGACTCAGGACCATACTGGGAGGTGCCTTCAGCCAGATTGAAGGGCTTAAAATAATGAAGGGCAGGGTAGATAGGGTGTCACTTGTTCCCCTGGGTGGAAGGGTATCTTGGAATATGATAATTCCTCAACTCTGGGACTGATCAGAGGGACACCGATGGTCCTTTCTGGTATTGTTTTGTGTCGAGAATCTAGAAGAAGAGGACAGAGTCTGAGCAGGTAACCTGCTTAATTCAGCGAAAAAAGCCCTGACACAGAGAGCTGATGGAATATGCAACACTCGGCCCCAGAAGGACAGAGGTGAAGAACCAACTGAGGTGTCTTCGATGGAGAGAGATACTCGGGAAGGAAGGCGATTAAGCGATGAGGGGAAAGGGCAGAGAATCTGGATTAGAAAGGGAAAGCTGCCCCTCAAACTCGACGGGCTGGTGGGATGACTCCTGTCCCAGTGACCCATCGAGGGACCTCTCAGTTCCATTTTTAAACCCCGCACTCTCCTCACTGATTTGGAGAATGCACATCTGTAACAAAAGTGTCATGGATTTTTTGTTCTCTGTGTAACAGCTTTCACATGGGAGCCCACTATCCCTTAGTATTAATTTCATTTGGATTTATTGGGTTTTAGTTGATAATAAAATTTCCAATCTGGAGGCTGAGTCAGCTGGTGTTTGTTATGTGGCTGAGGATCGGTACCCGGGAAGGTGATGGAACGGGTTCCAGATGGGGAAAAGTCAAGGAACTGAAATCCTGAGCACCCTGCTCCATCAGCCGAGCCAAGGTCAAAGGTCGCTGCCAGCCACCCATGGAGGGAAATACGGACCCCGCCCAGAACATCACCTTAGCAGGCAGCCTGGGCCTTTAAGGACCCATCAGTAATATCCGTCCACATCCCTTGGTGGAGGTCCACTGCCTCTCCACAAGGGGACGTGGAGGTAAAGTCTACTCCTTTGGGCACTTGCAGTGAGGGAATGGTTCCCCTCCTGGCCTTTCCGAGGGCCTCAATGGAACGCTCACCAGCTCACAGCTTTCAGCATGTGAGAGATTGAGAGGTTTCAAAAGGCTGAAATGGGCAAGATAATGGTTGTAAATCACAAGAGAATTAGAGATGAGGAAGGCGTTTCAGACCATCTTGATCCATCCATTAATGAGAATCTTACATTCCCCAATTGTTGAATCCAATTTGCTTCCAGGATTAGCCCTGGTACTCTCCAATTTCCCATTTTGTAATCAGAAAAAATTGACACCAAGCCAAAGAAGGAGGACCAAAAGCTGGGGCAAAGGGGTAGGTTTTAAAGGGGGTCTTAAAGGAGGAGAGAGAGATAGAGAGGTTCATGGAATTCCAGAGCATGGGTTTGGAAGGCGAAGAAAGGGAGGTTGAAGATGGGGTGTTAGTGTCCAAGGACCAGAGAGGTAAAGGTGGTTTTTTTGAGGAAAGTGGTGATAACGGCAGTTTTGAAAGGGAGGGGATAATACCTGAGGAGAGGAAACCGTTCACAATATCAGTTACTATAGGGGCCAAGAAGGGAATTTGGGTGGTCAGCAATTTAGTGGGAATAGGGCTGAGGGAGCAGGAGGTCAAGATGAACTTGGAGACTGCATGAGGGGAGATAGGAGAGAAACTAGAGAAAGATGCAAGTTCAGGGCTAGGGCAGGGGGGAACTGTAGGGGAAGTTTGGCTTGGTGGACGAGCGGAAGGGAGGGAGGAGGCAGAGGCAGCTGAATGGATAGTTTCAATCTTAGTGACAAAGAAGTCCATGAACTCCTCACCCTTGTTGTTGGAGGTGGGGGTGGAGGGGGAAGGGGAGAGGGGTTTATGAAGATGGTTTGTAGTGGAGAAGAGAAGCTGGGGGTTATCTTTTTATTCCAGGATTATCCTTTTTTTTTATTCGTTCATGGGATGTGGACGTCGCTGGCGAGGCCGGCATTTACTGCCCATTCCTAATTGCCCTTGAGAAGGTGGTGTTGAGCCGCCTTCTTGGACCTCTGCAGTCCGTGTGGTGACGGTTCTCCCACAGTGCTGTTGGGAAGGGAGTTCCAGGATTTTGACCCAGCGACGATGAAGGAACGGCGATATATTTCCAAGTCGGGATGGTGTGTGACTTGGAGGGGAACGTGCAGGTGGTGTTGTTCCCATGTGTCTGCTGATCTTGTCCTTCTAGATGGTAGAGGTCGCGGGTTTGGGAGGTGCTGTCGAAGAAGCCTTCGTGAGTTGCTGCAGTGCATCCTGTGGATGGTACACACTGCAGCCACAGTGCGCCGGTGGTGAAGGGAGAGAATGTTTAGGGTGGTGGATGCGGTGCCAATCAAGAGGGCTGCTTTGTCCTGGATGGTGTCAAGCTTCTTGAGCGTTGTTGGAGCTGCACTCATCCAGGTAAGTGGAGAGTATTCCATCACACTCCTGACTTGTGCCTTGTAGATGGTGGAAAGGCTTTGGGGAGTCAGGAGGAGAGTCACTCGCCGCAGAATACCCAGCCTCTGACCTGCTCTTGTAGCCACAGTATTTATATGGCTGGTCGAGTTAAGTTTCTGGTCAATGGTGACCCCCAGGATGTTGATGGTGGGGGATTTGGCAATGGTAATGCTGTTGAATGTTAAGGGGAGGTGGTTAGACTCTCTCTTGTTGGAGATGGTCATTGATTGGCACTTGTCTGGCGCAAATGTTACTTGCCACTTATGAGCCCAAGCCTGGATGTTGTCCAGGGCTTGCTGCATGCGGGCTCGGACTGCTTCATTATCTGAGGGGTTGCGAATGGAACTGAACACTGTGCAATCATCAGCGAACATCCCCATTTCTGACCTTATGATGGAGTGAAGATCATTGATGAAGCAGCTGAAGATGGTTGGGCCTAGGACACTGCCCTGAGGAACTCCTGCAACAATGTCCTGGGGCTGAGATGATTGGCCTCCAACAACCACTACCATCTTCCTTTGTGCCAGGTATGACTCCAGCCACTGGAGAGTTTTCCCCCTGATTCCCATTGACTTCAATTTTACTCAGGCTCCTTGGTGCCACACTCGGTCAAATGCTGCCTTGATGTCAAGGGCAGTCACTCTCACCTCCCATCTGGAATTCAGCTCTTTTGTCCATGTTTGGACCAAGGCTGTAATGAGGTCTGGAGCCGAGTGGTCCTGGCGGAACCCAAACTGAGCATCGGTGAGCAGGTTATTGGTGAGTAAGTGCCGCTTGATAGCATTGTCAACGACACCCTGGAATAGTGAGCAGTTTTGGCAGGGGAGACCAGGACCCAATAGTGCTTCATGTGGTCCAGCCAGATCTGGCGATAAATGGCCATAAACGTTCAAGTCTGCATTTAGACATCAGGGAGCGAAGATTGGGCCATAGCGGGGAAACAACAGGGTGGGAGAGAGTAATGGTTTTACTGAGGAGACGGGCATCAAAGGTGGAGCAGATGTGTGGTTGAGTAGATTATCAGCTGCAGAAGTATCATGGTGAATGGAGAGCCAAAGGCTGGGCAGTTGGGAATTTGAATGTGCCGTTGTAAGTAAATTGAGGGAGAATTTATCCAGAGCGGACACAGAAGGAAGTGGGGTTGGAAGGGGGAAGGGTTTGAGGGATGTGGGTGGTGAGGGATACAAGGAAATGGATGAAGATTGTGATTGAGACCATAGGAGTAGAGAGGCCACATGTGATGGCAAGGTCAAGGGGGTGGTTCTGAATATAGGTATGGAGAAAGAGATTGAGGGAGGAGAGGAGGAGAGAAGGGAAGGTGAGTTGAGATGAAGATTGAAATCACTGAGGATGAGGAGTCGCTCAGTGCAGAGGCTGAGGGAGGAGCTTGGAGCATGAAAGAACCAATGTCCAGGATCGGAGCCAGTTGTGGAGAGGGAGCGAGACCAAGAGTTTTTCAAGGGATTGAGTATCTGGGGGTACACTGCGGGTACACTGTTTGGAGCAGTGTAAAATAGTGAGCTGGAGATTGACAGTATGCCAGCAGATCAGAACGAGCTCAGCATAGAGTGTGTAAAATTCCTAACAGAGGAGGAGGAAACTGGGCATTCAGGAGCAGATGAGGTGCTTGAATATCGTCAGTCCAGAGCAGAATTTCAGCTCCACAGTGCTGAATTACGATATCTTGTTCTTCTCGAACTCAATAGAGACTGATCAAAGCCAAAACTTATATTAATCCTCTCACTTGGAGCCTGACACTGTAACTGAGGGGATATATCCTGGAACACAGAACGATTTGCCTGTATTTTTTTTATTCATTCTCAGGATATGAGGCTCGCTGGCAAGGCCAGCATTTATTGCCCATCCCTAATTGCCCTTGAGAAGGTGGTGGTGAGCCGCCTTTTTGAACCGCTGCAGTCCGTGTGGTGAAGGTTCTCCCACAGTGCTGTTAGGAAGGGAGTTCCAGGATTTTGACCCAGCGACGATGAAGGAACGGCGATATATTTCCAAGTCGGGATGGTGTGTGACTTGGAGGGGAACGTGCAGGTGGTGTTGTTCCCATGTACCTGCTGCTCTTGTCCTTCTAGGTGGTAGAGGTCACGGGTTTGGGAGGTGCTGTCGAAGAAGCCTTGGTGAGTTGCTGCAGTGCATCCTGTGGATGGTACACACTGCAGCCACTGTGCGCCGGTGGTGAAGGGAGTGAATGTTTAGGGTGGTGGATAGGGTGCCAATGAAGCGGGCTGCTTTGTTCAGGATGGTGTTGAGATTCTTGAGTGTTGTTGGAGCTGCACTCATCCAGGTGAATATGAACAGGTAGATACACAGACGGATAACAATAATGACTTGCATTTATATAGCCCCTTTAAACATAGTAAAATGTCCCAAGGTGCTTCACAGGAGCGATTATCAGACAAAATTAGACACCGAGCCACATAAGGAGATTTTAGGACAGGTGACTAAAAGCTTGGTCAAAGAGGTAGATTTTAAGGAATGCCTTAAAGGAGAAGAGAGAGGGAGAGTGGCGGAGAGGTTTAGGGAGGGAATTCCAGAGCTTAGGGCCGAGTTAGCTGAAGGCACGGCCGCCAATAGTGGAGTGATTAAAATCGAGGACAGACAAGAGGCCAGAATTGGAGGAGCGCAGTGATTTCGGAGGGTTGTGGGGCTGGAGGAGGTTACAGAGATAGGGAGGGGCGAGGCCACGGAGGGATTTGATAACAAGGATGAGAATTTTAAAATCGAGGCACTGCCGGACCGGGAGCCAATGTAGGTCAGCGAGCACAGGGGGTGATGGGAGAACGGGGCATGGTGCGAGTTAGGATTTGGGCAGAAAGACAAAGATTGATGAGATGGACAGGTAGGTGGTGCACGAGAGGTAGAAATTACAACAAATTCGAGAAAACCCCTTCATTAAAGGGAGTGATTGATCAATTGGTTAAGCTGACAATGAGCTGGGTGTGTCTGTTGCAATGATGATCAGTTGGAGAGGAAGAGACCACTCAGCACATGCTCGTGATACAATCTGCCGCAGACAGCATTGAAATCAGCAGCCAAGCGCCCGACACTGTGACAGGTACACTCAGTGTAGGAGGAGCAAGACAATGACAGGCCCTGGAAAAGGCCATTAGATTAAATCACAACAGCAGCTTTGACTCGCACCCTTTCTGGAGATCAGAAAATATATATTTATAATTAATGTATCTCGATGAATGAGCTGGGGATCAGAACAATTCTGAAATCTAGGAGGAGGCTTAGTATCAGAAATGTCAATATTTGAGGAATTTATGTGGGAACAGCTACCCCACTCACAGTCTGATTACCCCCTCCCCTCGCCCTCTACCCCACTCACAGTCTGATTACCCCCTCCCCTCCCCCTCTACCCCACTCACAGTCTGATTACCCCCTCCACTCGCCCTCTACCCCACTCACAGTCTGATTACCCCCTCCACTCGCCCTCTACCCCACTCACAGTCTGATTACCCCCTCCCCTCCCCCTCTACCCCACTCACAGTCTGATTACACCCTCCGCTCCCCCTCTACCCCACTCACAGTCTGATTACCCCCTCCCCTCCCCCTCTACCCCACTCACAGTCTGATTACACCCTCCGCTCCCCCTCTACCCCACTCACAGTCTGATTACCCCCTCCGCTCCCCCTCTACCCCACTCACAGTCTGATTACCCCCTCCCCTCGCCCTCTACCCCACTCACAGTCTGATTACACCCTCTGCTCCCCCTCTACCCCACTCACAGTCTGATTACCCCCTCCGCTCCCCCTCGACCCCACTCACAGTCTGATTACCCCCTCCGCTCCCACTCTACCCCACTCACAGTCTGATTACCACCTCCCCTCGCCCTCTACCCCACTCAGTCTGATTACCCCCTCCCCTCCCCCTCTACCCCACTCACAGTCTGATTACCCCCTCCCCTCCCCCTCTACCCCACTCACAGTCTGATTACCCGCTCCCCTCACCCTCGACCCCACTCACAGTCTGATTACCCCCTCTGCTCCCCCTCTACCCCACTCACAGTCTGATTACCCCCTCCGCTCCCCCTCTACCCCACTCACAGTCTGATTACCCCCTCCGCTCCCCCTCTACCCCACTCACAGTCTGATTACCCGCTCCCCTCACCCTCGACCCCACTCACAGTCTGATTACCCCCTCCCCTCGCCCTCTACCCCACTCACAGTCTGATTACCCCCTCCCCTCCCCCTCTACCCCATTCACAGTCTGATTACCCCCTCCGCTCCCCCTCTACCCCACTCACAGTCTGATTACCCCCTCCCCTCCCCCTCTACCCCACTCACAGTCTGATTACACCCTCCGCTCCCCCTCTACCCCACTCACAGTCTGATTACACCCTCCGCTCCCCCTCTACCCCACTCACAGTCTGATTACCCCCTCCGCTCCCCCTCGACCCCACTCACAGTCTGATTACACCCTCTGCTCCCCCTCTACCCCACTCACAGTCTGATTACCCCCTCCCCTCCCCCTCTACCCCACTCACAGTCTGATTACCCGCTCCCCTCACCCTCGACCCCACTCACAGTCTGATTACACCCTCTGCTCCCCCTCTACCCCACTCACAGTCTGATTACCCCCTCCGCTCCCCCTCTACCCCACTCACAGTCTGATTACCCCCTCCCCTCGCCCTCTACCCCACTCACAGTCTGATTACACCCTCCGCTCCCCCTCTACCCCACTCACAGTCTGATTACCCCCTCCCCTCGCCCTCTACCCCACTCACAGTCTGATTACCCCCTCCCCTCCCCCTCTACCCCACTCACAGTCTGATTACCCCCTCCGCTCCCCCTCGACCCCACTCACAGTCTGATTACCCCCTCCGCTCCCCCTCTACCCCACTCACAGTCTGATTACCCCCTCCCCTCGCCCTCTACCCCACTCAGTCTGATTAACCCCTCCCCTCCCCCTCTACCCCACTCACAGTCTGATTACCCCCTCCCCTCCCCCTCTACCCCACTCACAGTCTGATTACCCGCTCCCCTCACCCTCGACCCCACTCACAGTCTGATTACCCCCTCTGCTCCCCCTCTACCCCACTCACAGTCTGATTACCCCCTCCGCTCACCCTCTACCCCACTCACAGTCTGATTACCCCCTCCCCTCGCCCTCTACCCCACTCACAGTCTGATTACCCCCTCCCCTCCCCCTCTACCCCATTCACAGTCTGATTACCCCCTCCGCTCCCCCCTCTACCCCACTCACAGTCTGATTACCCCCTCCGCTCCCCCTCTACCCCACTCACAGTCTGATTACCCCCTCCCCTCCCCCTCTACCCCACTCACAGTCTGATTACCCCCTCCGCTCCCCCTCTACCCCACTCACAGTCTGATTACCCCCTCCGCTCCCCCTCTACCCCACTCACAGTCTGATTACCCCCTCCCCTCCCCCTCTACCCACTCACAGTCTGATTACCCCCTCCCCTCCCCCTCTACCCCACTCACAGTCTGATTACCCCCTCCCCTCGCCCTCTACCCCACTCACAGTCTGATTACCCCCTCCGCTCCCCCTCTACCCCACTCACAGTCTGATTGCACCCTCCCCTCGCCCTCTACCCCACTCACAGTCTGATTACACCCTCCGCTCCCTCTCTACCCCACTCACAGTCTGATTACCCCCTCCGCTCCCCCTCTACCCCACTCACAGTCTGATTACCCCCTCCGCTCCCCCTCTACCCCACTCACAGTCTGATTACCCGCTCCCCTCACCCTCGACCCCACTCACAGTCTGATTACCCCCCCCCTCGCCCTCGATCCCACTCACAGTCTGATTACCCCCTCCGCTCACCCTCGACCCCACTCACAGTCTGATTACCCCCTCCCCTCCCCCCCTACCCCACTCACAGTCTGATTACCCCTCCCCTCCCCCTCTACCCCACTCACAGTCTGATTACCCCCTCCGCTCCCCCTCTACCCCACTCACAGACTGATTACCCCCTCCCCTCGCCCTCTACCCCACTCACAGTCTGATTACCCCCTCCCCTCCCCCTCTACCCCACTCACAGTCTGATTACCCCCTCCGCTCCCCCTCTACCCCACTCACAGACTGATTATCCCCTCCCCTCACCCTCTACCCCACTCACAGTCTGATTACCCCCTCCGCTCCCCCTCTACCCCACTCACAGACTGATTACGCCCTCCCCTCGCACTCGACTCCACTCACAGTCTGATTACCCCCTCACCTCGCCCTCTACCCCACTCACAGTCTGATTACCCCCTCCGCTCCCCCTCTACCCCACTCACAGTCTGATTACCCCCCCCGCTGCCCCTCTACCCCACTCACAGTCTGATTACCCCCTCCCCTCGCACTCGACCCCACTCACAGTCTGATTACA